>NC_079498.1:4022475-4322475 GCF_030052815.1 Hevea brasiliensis | reverse complement strand
AAGTTTTATAGGCTGACTATTTATTTATAACCATTTTTGAATTTATAAATTGAGCTTATAAGTTAAAATAAATAAGTTAAGGCATCAACTTTTCATTTTCGTACTTATAAACTCTATATTTATAAGTTAGTTTAACCAAATATTTTACTATATTATCTTTATTTAATTTTCAAAATTTAATCATAAATCTCATTTGATATATTTTTTGTCAGTTTAATAATAAATATGCTTATAAGCTATTTTTTACCAAAACACATCAATTACTTATCAGTCACTTATAAGTATTTTAACTAAATAAATAATTACTTATAAGTTAATTTTCATAAGTTAAATCAAATATCCTCTTAATCATTTAAGTAGAAGTGTGTTTTTGTTTTGGTATTAACGAAGAGAGATTACCATAAACAAAGTACAATGAAGAAGCGTCAATACAAATTTTGGGTGATGGAACCAGAAGAGACTATCAGTTGGTTGCACTAGAGGGGCTCCCTTGATTACATTACTCTGATCTTTGAGTTGGAGAGCCATTTTTGCTATCACTACTTCCAGTTTTGTTCCAAGAATCAACAATATCTAACACCATAATTAAACAAATTAATTTACTATTTAAAATAATTAATAATTGATTCATACTATCAATTTATCACAATTAAAAAAGAGTTTATTAATTCGAGTATACATACAATCAATGGGAGGAATGATACGCAGAGATACACATGCCAACCTGTTTGATTAATTCATCATGTACCGTTCAGTAACTAAATAGATTTTGTAAAAATGAAGTTTAAAAAAATTAATTAATTAGTTTCTCTTAATTAATTAAAATTATTTATTTATTACCATGCACGTCCAAGAGCATGAAGATGACGACCATAAACCACATGAAGGGACTGCAAGAAATCAAGAAACCAAACAGAAAATAATAAAAATCGTAATGGTGTAATTGAAAGTCTAAAATTGAAACAATTCAATTTAATTGAGTTTTTTGTTTTAAAATTAATTTCCATGAAAATTTTAAAATTGATAAATTTAATTTTTTAGTTAAAAAAATAAATTATTATTAACAAATGAATTCATAATCACATATGAATTAAGAATTCGTAATCATAACCTGATGCCAACAACAACTTTGAAATCATCCTCCAATGATCGTTGTATGTACTTTTGGAAATTGAAGGAATTATAATTATTGGACAAATGAGCCTGCAAATTTGGAGAGATATCTGAGATTTTTTTTTAGAAAATAACTTATTTATAAAAATAGTTTTCATAAAAAAAATATTTTCGTTTGTAATATTAAACTAATAATATGTATCTATATAATGTATGTTATGATAATCTTCCATTATCTAGAGGAAGTCGTAAAATTATCAAAGTTTAAAAAATAAAAAATAACTTAATTTTTATTTTAACTAGAAAAATAAGCTTATTTTCTTAAATAGTTAAAATATTAAAAAATATAAAAAATATTTTTTATCAACTAACTAGTACATTCATCTCTAAAGCTCAATTATATTATAATTAATTAATTATATAATTTTATTTTATTTAACTCTAATTCAACTTTGAATTCAAAATTTCATAAAGTTGTAGAGATTGCTTTAATAGCATTAAATTAAAATTCATTAATAATTATGTAATTTTCTTTTTAAAATATAAAATTTTTTTAAATTTGAATCGATGTATAACATATTGCATTATGAGAAAGAGATTTAATTATTGAATTAATTATATGATTATTAATTAATAGGAAATAATCAATAATTAATATTGAAATTAGTGGTCACCGTGATGAAGCCATGGCGAAGAGTGAGATAATCGACTTTGGCGACTGAGTTGAAGAATTGACGAAAGAAGCATTTCTGCATAGAAATAGATGTTGTTATTAATTTGAGGCAAATGAAAATTGGCAAATGAATACAAAGGAAACTCACAGTCCACAGTTGGGGAGAAGTTGTTGCCGAAGAACTCATGTGTCTGCGACCAAATGTGGTTTGTCTTGTGTATCTAAATCTATTAGGATCTGAAATTTTCAACCAAAAATATATAAATAAATTATTTTATTTTATATATATTTATTAAAAAATAGATTATAAATTCAAGATACATATAATTGTAATATAAAATAAAAAAATACATAACACAAGCGAAAAGATAAAAATAACCTTACTATTAATTTACGATTAATCCAAATTTTAATTAAAATAATTAAGTTCTAATATTTTGGAAAAACTAATAATTTAGTGTTTATATTTTTAAAATTAAATAAATTAGTCCATCAATTTTTAAATTTTATATTTCAATAGTTATAATATATTTTATATTTAAATAAATATATATATTATATTATATTTAAATATAATATATACATATATTATTTAAAAATATAATAATATAATTTTTTTATTAAAATGTCTTCTGTGCAACGTGTCCTAAATTATTTGGAATAATTATACTAAAATATATGTATTCATATTTATAGTTTATAAATCAATTAGGTATACTATGTGTGATAAAACACATTTAAAATTATGATGATTAAAATATTTTTATATTTTTTTTATTTAATTTTCTTTTCCTTATTATTTTGAAAAATTAAAAATTAGACCAACTTTTTAATTTTAGGTTATCAATATATTTTAAGTCCAATAATTCATAAGACTAAACATTTATTTATTGTTAAACTAGTGGCAATTAATTTTATTTTTTTTAACAAGTTAATTTTATTTTTTTTCAAATTAAGATATTTATTTTTATCATTAATTTCTCTCTGTAACTAATTAATTGAAAATTGTAGATTAATTATTTTGATGATCCCACATTGATTTTTGGTTCTCAAGTATGGTTTGGATATTAAGTGCAATTAATTTTGAAAATATTTAGATATTAATTATAAAAATATTTAAATTCAAATTAAAAATTACTTCAAACATTAATTTTCCCTATAATTATTTTTGAGAGATGAGGAGAAAAATATACATGGCCTTACCATTAGCAGCCTGATATTCCACTGTCCGAGTCTCGTTCTCCCAGGCTTTCCAACGCCTCATCTATTTAGAATAATAATAATAATAATAATAATAATAATAATAATAATAAATTGAAATGATGAATTTTGTGGTATACCTTTGCCCTTCCCAAGGCCATGGTGAGAACACTGTACACAATTTGCATTACTGCCAATACAAATATGAAGATATTGAGCTGATTGATCCCATCTTCTGATATAAGAGATGCCTTTCCCTGAAATTAACCCATAATATAAAACATGAAAATAAAAATAAAAATCTATCTTTTCTTAGTGTTAAAAAAAATTTACATACAAACCTTGGAGCTACAGTAATCTGAAGATCCAGAACTGCTCTCATCAGCAGCAGCTGCCAGAAATCTTTCTTGTAATGCTTTGGAAGTTTTGGTTGAGCTCCGACGACATGGCGACATGGTGGTTGCTAATTTGTTGGGGATGCATATTTTGATGATTAATCCTTGAGTTGCTGTCAATATCAGAGACATGAATCCCAGAACCATAAGCACTGCATCACCACACCAAACAATTAATTAATTAATTCTATATAATAAATGCACAATCTTGATTAATTATTGAAAAAGAGCTCAAAAACCCACCTGTTTTTAGCTTCTCCACAGCTTCAAACAGGGCATTCTTTCTGCGTTTTTTGAGCCACTGCATCATTCATTAATTATATTTTCAAATCAACATTAAATGGATACTTGACGTTTGAAAAAACACTTAAAAAAATTTAATCATCCCTGAGAGTACTTAGAAATCCATTATTATATATGTATATTTTTACTTACTTGGCTAATTAGATGGATCGAGTGTTCGATGACCAAGGACAGGAAGATAAAAATGAAGCAAACGGTTGCTAGAGCCCAAGTGGGTGTTTCCAGCAAGGAGCGTACAGAGGTTGCTCCTCCACCACCTGCCATATTTTCCACTTTTTCTAGCAGAAAAAATCAATCAGCATGCCGGAGGAGGAGTGAGAATCGTGAGATTAATATATATAACCAAGGGAATCAAGGATTTTAAATTTAGACGAACTGAGAAGAAAGAAGAAGAAGAAGAAGAAGAAGAAGAAATGTTCAGATCTTCAGTACTAATGGGACTTTGGGCATCGAAAGTCTTTGGTCTTTTTCCACGAAGAAGGACATATCTGAACTTTGACGATAGGTTGTGTAAATATCAATTCTTGTGGACGTTCGTCCGTTTTTGATATTATTGTTGAAGCTATTGATAAGAAATAGCTTCTTAAATATATTAATCAGATGATATTAATAATTAATATAAAATTAAAATAACTAATTTTTAAAATATAATAATTAAAAAAATTAATTTTTTTATTTAATTTCTTAACATAATTAATTCTAATTGAAATTTATATTAAAGATGACTTTAATGCTAGCAAATTATTGATTTCACAACTTCAATTTCAAATGGAGTCTTAAAAGCTATTGGCCCCACATACAATTTACAAATGAATTGAATTTATGGAACCTTTTTTATATTTAAACAAAATTATGTAAAGAGAATATGATTTGCAGCATAATTAATTGTATGATTATAATGATTGACAACAATTTATTTTATTTAATTTTAATTAAAATTAAAATTCAAAACTTCATAATCATGAAAGTGATGTTAATGTGAATAAGCACTTTTTTTTTATATTATAAATTAAAACTTATTTTAATCATTCAAAAATTTATGCAAGAAATGTCAAATGCTAAAAATGGACTTTCCCTGATCTTTCACTATTAAATCCCTGAAAGATAGCTATCATGGACGATAATGATAATTAATTCTTAATTCTAAATTAATTCAAATCAATTATATGAGTTTTATTTAGGAATAATTGTAAAAAAAATTGTACTTTTTAAATATTTTTAATTCTATTTCATATTCTAAAAATTATAAATTAAATTTAAAATTTTTTAACTCTTATTAATTTTATTCTACTGTTAACAAAATCTTTATCTCACTAATGAAAAATCATGTTAGTTGCCATGTCACACTACACTAAGATAGGATACAATTGATATGATTTAAAAAGTATAGAATTTAATTGGTAATTTTTTTAATATAAGGAATAATTGTAAAAAATTTATAAGTATAGGTTTTTTTTTGGCAATTTTTTCAATCTATTTTAATTTATATAAAATTTCAACTTACTTTTAAAATTGAGACTTAATTAATAATTTAATTTGAATTAATTTGTCTGAACTAAAAATAATTCAATGCTAAAATATGATAAAATAGTGGTAAAAAATTAAAAATAAAAATGAAAATACCTAAAATAATATGAAAGAAAGTAATAACAAAAAATTTATGATCTTTAAATATTAATAAGAAATTGATTTCGAATAGAAATATGATTCATAAACTAATTTTAACTAGTTTTAGAAACTTAATTATTATTGTTATTATATATTTTTTAATTAATTATATTTAACTTTTATAGTAAATATTATGTTAGGGATGACAACGTGTAAACTACTCGTAAAGATTATCTACATAAAATATATTTATAATTAATAATTTATATTTTAATTTTAATAATTTTGAAGAAATTATCCAAAAAAATCATGTACTTTCAATTTTTTTACAATTATATCCTTATATAAATTAAATTAGCAATTAAACTTCATATTTTCAATTTTTACTAATTATACCTTATCATTAACATGAAATGGTAGCTGATATGATGATTGACGTGGCGTCTCTACGAGTGAGATAATGATTTTATTAACGATAGGATATAATTAATAAAAATTAAAATATTTAAAATTTAATTAATAATTTTTATAATATAAGGTTTTATCTCCTGAGGTTAGGTGTGCTGGGTCTTAGGCTCATTTTTTGAGTTTTTTTTTATTAATAAAATTCTTGCTTATCAAAAAAGTTATTTGAGAGAAATAATTAAGAAAGTGATAGTTTATTTATTTATTTATTTTTAATTATATTGTTAAAAAGCAGCAAAGATTGATGAGATGAAAGAATTGCAAATTAATAATTTTTTTAGAGGCTTCACCTTAAATATTTTCAAGCATTTGAATAGTGCATGCAATATATGCAAAGCTTGAATCGAAATTAATTAATTTAGAGCTTCTTCTGTGTAATGTATTATAATTAATAATAATAATAGATAAAATGTGAAGTTTAAGAAATCAAATTTCAAAGAGCTATATTAACTAATTAAGCAAAGCCACTTCTCTCTCCTTTTTACTTATCCAACCTCATATATAATCTCAAATATTTTGCTTTTTGGGTCAACAAAGTTGCTTTTCTTTTATTGGTAAATTTATATACTTTGTCAAAATTACTAGACTTTTCAAATTTTTTATATCAGCGATTAGTTTTATTTATATAAAAAATAATATGTTAATTTGTATTTTATTTTTAATTAATAAAATATTTTTTTATTTTTATAAAAAAATTTATAAGAATTTAATTCAATTATTTTTTTATATTTATATTTAAAATAAAAAAATTATTTTTTAATTAAAAAAATCATTTAAATGAATTAAAAATAAATATAATTGTGTAAAAATTGAATTTATTTTTTTATATTAATTTATTCTAAAAAATTCCTATTGAATTAATTTTATCAATTTATTAAGTAACTATATTTTAGTCATATCCGATTGACACATACTAAAAACCCATTTCTAGATATATATATGTATACTTATTCTCGATAAGAAAACTCACCCACAAATTTGTAGAATAACTATAAATTAGATTTTATTAAATTATGAATTAATTTGAATTATTTATTATAAATAAAAGATTTTAAATTAAATTTGAATTAATTTAAATAAATTATTTTTAAAATAAATTATCATATTATTTTAAATTTCATAAAATATTAATTTTAAACGAATCATAAACCATTTCAAATTATATTGAACGAGCTTCACTTGAATTAATAAATTAAGTTAGTAACAGGAGTAAAAATTTTGTTCAATGGGAGGCATTTATTTAAAGACTATATATAATTATGTAAATTTATGTCATTTTGAAAAAAAAAAATTGAAATACTCTAATGTCAGGTTCAAAAATAAAAATTTTAGTAGAATTTATTAATTTTAGTAGTTTAATTGAGACAATTTCAGTATATATATGTCTTAAATTATATATTTTTTTCAAATATGCATATACATATCCAAATAGATAAATACATTATTTGATAAAATCATGATAATTTTATCAAGTCGCATTAACCTATATAAGTTCATGCATGCATAATTACATTACTAATATAGGATCGATAATTAAAAAAGCACCCACTTAGCCTAAAATTATATTAATATATATATATACTTTATAAATTATTTAAAATTTGTCAAAGGGTCTAAAAAATTTTTAAAATTTTAATGGGGCAGTTGTCCCATTGAATATAAATTAACCATACTCTGAATTGAGTAAAAAACTATCACTTCAAACTGTTACTATATATAAATTTCCCACTTTACTTAGATCTTGTTCAGTAATATCAGCTGTTTTAATAATTATTAATTATTTATAGTTGTTAACTGTTTGATTGACTGTAAATTGTTATATGTTAGTTGTTAATAGTTAGCTAGTTATATAACTATTAAAGTATAAGTGTTTAGTAAAAATAATTATTAAATTAGCAGTTAAACGTAAAAATAGTGATATAATTTTATTGACTATAATTAAAAAGCTCTCTCAATCTTTAAAAGTTAAGAGGGTAATTTTTTATGAATCACTATCTTAATATTTAAATACTACTATAAACATTATGTCACTAACAGTATAAATAAAAAATGTAATTTTTTGACTCTAACCAAAATACTAAATGCTATTATAAAAATCGTTGTTGAACAAGGCCTTAGTGAGATTAAAAAAAATGGCAAATTAAACCTAATTTACCAATGGGATATTTCCAAGAGACCACATTGGGGGTTAGCTCCAAAAATAGGTAAATTAGAAACAATTGTCTAAAAAAAATTAATAATTTATTTTATTACCTAAATTAGAAGCTCTACATTTTCATTATATGTTTAATTCACATTAGTTTTAAATCATTACATGGGAGATTTTTTTTAACTAATTATATATAGGCATTGTATGGTTACATTTTTATTAATTTTTATGACATATAACTCTACTACTTATGAATAATTAATATTTAAATAAATAAATATAACATGTAAATAGGAGAAAAATAAAAGCAAAGTTTTAATTTGGTGTCTTCTCTTCTCATTAAAGTTTCAATTTTGCTGGGTAAATTATAAAATTGACTTAGACTCTGTTTGTCACTATTATTAGAAATGCTATTAAAAATTAATATTTTTTAAAATAATTAAATTATTAGAGAGTATTAAAAATAATTAAAATTAAATTTAATACGTTTTAATTATAAAATACTAAAAATAACAAAAGAAAATTTTCAAATTATTTTTTTAATAGTATTTAAAATAGTGCTCTTTTTGAAAATTATTTTCTTATCCTAAATTTAAATACCAAACAGAGTCTCAATATATGTCATTTATATGGAAAATTAGAGGGTATAAGTATTATTTATATAAAATTTAAGGAATATTAAAATTACCATGGTTTTTATTGTCTTACATTGGTTTTGAATAATATGTTTATGCTATGTATAAGATTTGGGTAAACTCCTCCTCTTGAACTAGCCATTTAGGGTAGAGTTAGGTTCGGTTTATTTTCTTTACATGGTATCAGAACCTACTGTGCTTTAATGTTGAACTACCAGCAGATTTGTTTGTATACAAACTTCATGATCTAAATATAAACACACAAAAAGGGATACACTCTTTAATAAAATCATAACAATTTTATCAAGGTACATTAATTTTTATAAATCCACACATGAATAAATTTCAATAACTGTCCTTGAACTTATATAGTTGTAACACTACAGTCTTTTAACTTTAAAATGTAACATAAAATCTCATAAATTTTCAAATTTTACACAATAAAATTTCTCTAACTTCTAATTACTGATTTTTTAGTTAGAAACTGATGTGAATAGTTCCCGTATGACGCTTAATCAACATTTCTTTCTCTTGTCTTATGCAAAATGTAAAATTATTCTCTTTATGCATAAAAAAATATTCTATCTATAAAGAGAAGAATGATTCAATTTACATGTGGCTTGAGAGAGAAAAGAGAAATACTGACTAAAATCTATGCTTTAACTGTTTAGATCAGCGTCTAACTGAAAAACCGGTAATTAGAGATTAGAGAGATTTTACTGTGTAAAATTTAAAAGTTAATGGGGTTTTATATTACATTTTTAAGTGAAGAGACTATAATATTATAATTAGATAAGTTTAAGGACAATTATCAAAACTTATCCACCCACACATACCCACAACTAAAGTAAGATCTCAAAGGACCATCTCAATAACAGATGGACTTGTCTCAGAGCTTTTGCCACGAATACACGGACACTAGTTCATGCCTTGGTGCATTTTGTCTTTTTATTTCAAAGATGAAAACATACACACATAAAGACGTCTAATTTTACTCAGTCGTGCTAACCTTATAAGTACACACACATTCACGTACCACAGTCTAGGTGGGATCCCCATGTGCCCTACAAATTAAACATGATCTTTGAAAGACGGGAGAGAAATTAAACTGACTCGATCAACTTGACCTGATCAAAGCCAGTATAAGAAGTAGTCTTAGAGTATTTACAACCATTCTTTGCACCCTCGTATGGTGTGCCAACTACTTTTATCCTTGACTTGATTACGACAGGAGAAGAAACAGGACATTAGACAAGTCAAGAAACTTTGATTCTTGAATTTTGGTTTTAACTTCTCAAAGGACCTGTCTTGGTAAGATTTTTGCCAAGATTTTTATTTGTCTTCGAAATGGTTTGTTTCTAAGAGACCCCTGCATGAGGCTTTGATCCTTTATTCATTGGCTTCTCCATTACCATCTCTCCTAGACTTTGTGCTTCTAATGGCACCAAAGGATCACTTTTCACTAGAATTGGAAGGGATTGTTTTATACTTTTCCCCGCAATTTCAGAGCAATGTTGAAGTGTTTTATATTTCGATTTAGTATTCTTATCTTATATTCGATCGACATGGGATAATAAATCTTTTATACTTTCGACGAGGGATGGAGCTAGCTCCCTTTATTAGGGGAACAATAATTTTTTTCCCTTCACATAAATTATATTAAAAAAATTAATTTCATAAATATTTTTAAAAAATCATAATTATTAAAAATAAATTAAGAAATATTTATTGATCATTTGTTTATATTAAAATAAACAAGTCTCAATATCAATGTAATTTTTTTTTAAAAAAAATATATCCTATAAAAATGAAGAATGAAATCTAACAAAGACAAACACGAAATTCTTTTAGATCATGAAAATTATTCATGAAAAATTCTACATTAATAACTAAAAGAAAATTATTCATGATAAACTCTACATTAATAACTTTTTTCTCAATATAAATGAGTTAGATAAAAAATTATATTTAAATTATTAAATCACCTAAAATGATAAGAGAGACAAGTCATTGGTGTCCTGTATACTTGTGTGATGATTCTTGTTTCAACGCTTCAGAAGGATATAAATAAGTTTTTCTTCATTAAATTATAATGGGCTTGTTTAATTGTGCATAGATACAATATTCAGATTCAGGTCCAACACACATGAACTCTTTATATAGGAAAATTCACAATTATCTCTTAGGTAAACTCAAGCATGCCAAGAACCTTTGTTGTGGAATCAACATGAGCATGATTGCTCTTTTACAAAAACTAGAGATTTATAAAGTAAAATTTCACAATCAAAAAGTGAGTCTATTTCTCCTTTTCAAACTTTGAAAGGGCCCAACACATTCTAATGTCTCTATAATCAAGACCAATCTTTAATGCTCTCAGAATTTTCCACATAAAGTTGAAACTCCAGTCATAAGTCATCCTGGAAATTTCTTGCTTTTTTCCCATTCCAAGAATCTTGATTTATATTACCTTAGCAGCTAGGATTCTGCTTCAATTCTGAGGCTAATATTTCAATGTCATTTATTATCAAGCATAGACCTTTAATATCCCATTAATGCTCCTATCCTAGAGGCCTACACCATTAAGTGCTTTTTCATTATTAAGTGTGAAACTGTTTTTTTTTTTTTGAAAAATATTCTTTTGTCTTAATTTATTGAATGAAGTTGCAAAAGGCAGTTTATTATATGTATTTTTTTTTTAAAAAAAATTTATAGTTTTTATTATTAATATCTTTAATCATCATCTTTAACATAATAATGTCTTTCTTAACAATCTTTTTATGTCTTCTCTTGAAAGCATCTTGAGGGTATATTAGATTGACTTCGGAAATAAATGTCTAAATCACAAAAATTCTATTTTATTTCATAAAATTTTAAAATAATTAAATAAAAATTCATTATAAGAAATTTTAAATTTAGCAGCAAAAATTTTTATTATCAAAAGTATAAAATTTATTACTATAAATTTATAACAGCAATATATGAATTATTGTATGTCGCTACTACAAAATTATAATCATAATTATTTTACAACAAAATTATAATTACCGAAAAAAAAAGTTATTAACAACAACAATTATTACTATAAAAAATTTTCAATGACAATAATTATTACCATATATTTTTTATGTACCAATACTGCATGTTTACTTTATAAACAGTAAAATTAATATTGCTATAAAACTTTGTTGCTAATTCTAATTGTAGTGATATTAATGATAAGCTAAAGTTTTATTTATTAAATATAGATGCCATTTTACCATAAATTCAAATTATTTTAATATAAGTTTATTCTTATGGGAAAAAAAAAAGAATTCTACTTAATTAAGAAATGCAGTCCATTTCAGCATATCTCAATTCCACACCCCAAAGATAAAATTTTTGGCTAGCAACCTCCTTGCTATCCCGTTTATGACTCTAGCATAAGATAATAAAACATGCTTAATTATAAGTAATTATATTTGCTTTACATTCATCACATTATTATGGATCTTGAGTATCATATTAATTACAAATAAGTGATGCTTAACTGATTATATATAAAAGAATACACACAATTAGAGACTTAAAGCACACATTATTTGTATCTCATACTAAAGTAGAATATTAATATAACGCTTACTTTTAGGACCAAACACTTGAGGTATGAAACAATAAATCAATAATGGGAGGCCTAACATTAATTGAGAAGGCTCTGGTATTATCTTAAAAAAATAAGTTGAGTCTAACTTATCCTTTAAAAATTAGTTTAAGGGATAAGAAGTGTAATATTTTATAGGAGACACATTATCTTTATTCCAAATCCATGTAAAATATTAATAAAATCTCCTAAGAATGACTCAAAACACTTGAAAAAAAGGGACTTGTTTTAAAGAGACGTTTAAGGGGAAAAAAAAAAAAAGAAGAGAAAACGAGGGAGGAGCTTGCAAGGCCCTCCATATTGGTCCTTCTTTTGGGTAATTTCAATTGAAATTAGGTGTTTCTTCTTCAGGAGTATTTCTATATCAAATTAGCAAATGGAAAGAGGAAAATAACAGAAGTAGGTACCTGATTAGAGATTAGTAAACGCCAGTTAAACCCATTAAAGGAATTGCAGACTTGGTCTTTATCCAGAGAAATCTTAGACATAACTATTTTATGAATTAAAAAAATAATCATTTTCTTGTTAGTTTATCCTATCTCATAAAAAAATTTATTTTAATTGTACTTCTATTACCATGAAAATTTAAACATCAATTGGTTATTGATAACATAAAATATAAAATTCACATCTCCATCAAATTAATATGTATATATATATTTTTTAATTGTTATCTTTATTTTATAGCAAAAGTAAAAAATAAAAAATAAAAAATAAAAGATGAAATTTTTGTAGAATAAAAAGTTTATTTTTTGTTAATTAGGGTGGGAAAGATCTTCAAATTATTATGATTAATTATAGCTCTAAAGAAAAAAAGGATTACTTATATTATTATTTTATAAATTTTTATGTAGGAGACTTCAATCAACCATAAATGAAAAAATTAATGAGATATAATCCCTATTCTTAATTAATATATAATTGAGAAAATTAAGAGTTATATGCTTCAGACTGCTTGGTTTAAATATTTCTTAGTCTCCAAATAAATGGCAATTATATTGTCAAGAAGAATAAGAATCGATCAAAAGCATGTTAAGTTAATAATGTGTAATATCTAGTCATCAAAAACTGAATTTTAGTGGGAAAATCAATTATTTGGAGGTTTTTTTTTTTTTTAAATTAACCTCTTAAATATATGTTGATAAAATTTAGATCTTTAATTTTTCTTAAAATTTCAATGTTATTTGTTTCAGACTTGTAAATGACTTTTATATATATATATATATATATATATATATATATATATAAAGTAAAAAGGTATTTCAAAAGATTGATACATGGCATTGTTTTTCATGGTATTGCCATGAAATGGCATTCTCCATTTAGTTCTCTTTTATTTTTTATTAAACCATATAACAAAATTTTGATATTTAAATAGACAATATTTAATGGCCCACTTTATGAAGTAATATTTAATTAATAAAAATAAAATATATAAAAAATAACTATATCTTTATGAATTATTGCAATTATATTACTATATTTTCATTATTTTTATTAAAAAATTTGAGAGATAAAAAATTAATAAAAAAATATGAAACAATGTTTAATTAATAAAAAATAAAATATTAAATAATAAATAATAAATTAAGATATTATTTAATTTTTATATACTAAAATTATATATATATATTAAAATTATTTATATATTAAAATTATTAATAACCATACATATGATTTTTTTCTAGTTTTTATTTAATACAAATGATTTTCCTTTTTAAATCTTATGAACATGTAGAAGCTTAGCTGCAGTACCGAGTAAATGTCCATAAATGATGAAGATAGTGATCAAGAAAAGACAAATAATTAAACAAATGTAGAGGTTATCAAAATTGAAAGAAAAAACAAAGGAAAATTATAGGTAAAAGTCTTCCCACTTATAATAGAATTTAAGAAATGTTGTCTTTTTTTATCAACTTAACTCTTAAATATTAAGATCGAACTGAATCAATTTGATTTTTTCCAATTCAATTTTAATGTTTTCAATTTTGATTAAGTTAACATCTTTGAAAGTTTTTAATTTTTTTCATCGATTCAGTTAATTCAATAAAAAAAAAAAAAACTAAGCTAATCCAATTAAATTAAATTTCAGTGGGCTATTGTGTATGTGTGTGTTCATACCTTCTCCCATTAGTTCATGCCCCTTCAATCCTTCATGCGAAGCTTGATTTCTTTCTACTTCTCGCCCTCAATTTTGTTGATTGTTCTTCACCTTATGGTCAATTGTCATCTTTAATCTCCACTCTCCACCAATTCTCATATCTCAGTTTTTTTAATCTAGCCTTGAGTTGTGCTTTTTCACAGCTTAACTGTGCTTCGACTCTTTGACGACTTCTCTTTCTTGCTTCAATCCTTCAGTCTTCAACAGCTTCCCTCATCAAGTTTGTGATGGATGGGTTGATTTTATTGCATTATTTTTCCTATTTTTGGTTGTTAATCTTGTTCTTGTTGTTACTACATTGGAATTAAATTAATTGTCTTCTGGGTAACCTGTAATGGGATTGATTCTGCTCTTGGTTTGATTATTGCTACATTGATTAGGCAGTGTTGCTAAGTTGCATAAATCAACAAATTAAACCCATTTAATTTAATTTAATTCGATTTCTTTTTATATGATTTTGAAAGTTCAGTTTTTCAACCAACCAACTGCACAACCCTCTCTCTCTATATATATAATAACGTATGAATGCAATAATCTAATTAGATTACTGAATAATTATAATATAATTTGACCCAATAATTGATTAAATAATTATATGTGCAGGGTAGGTGGAATGACAACATGGATTTACATTTGCATTTGGAATTTTATTCACTAGATATGTACGTAACTGGCCAGGGAGTTTGGAGAAAGAATCATAATTAAATCGAATTTTGTTTGTTTATTTGTTTTTCCAGTCAATTAATGGGTATTCTAGTCAAGTATAACTGCCCAAACAAGATTTGGACCCCTTTTATTGTATTAAAATAATTGGACAATTTTATAAAATTATGAGCCAAGCAGTGCTGCTGCTTTTTTTTTTTTAATTTTTAAAAAATAAAAGGTCATAAAAATTTAAAATTTTAATCTATTCATTCGTATCCGTTTTTTTAAAGGGCTTATTGACCTTAAAAAAAGGTTAAATTTTATCGTATTTTAATAATTTTATTTAATTTTAATATAATTAAATAAATTTTTTAAAAAAATTAAAATTTTATTAATTTTTATTAATTAAATTTTAAACGAAAAATTATTTACAGTTATCATTAAAAAATCAACGTTACCACATCAATCAATACAGTATTAATCAAATTTGGTGATTTTGAAAAAGACAGAGTGCAGCAACTTGAAACGTGGTTCACCGTAGACTGCAAATTAGGTGGCGAATTTCTTTAACATGACTTTATATATATATATATATATATATATTTGGGTAATCATCAAATCATTCACGAAATGTTTTTCATAGTTAATTATTATATATATTAGGAATATTTAAAATTATTTTCTTTTCTTAAAAAAAAGTCATTATTATAAAATAGAGAATAAATTTTATATGATCGTAAAATATTATATATGTATATCAGATATAATTTATGTATATTGAATATATTTAATAATTTTTTATTTTTTATAATTTTTTTTAATTAGATCTATGATGACTCAAAATATAAATATATGAAATTTATATATTTAATAAGTGAGTCTCTCTATTTATTTTATATTTTAAATTCGTAATGAATTCATCTATACAAGAAAAATTCGTTTTTACTTTATAATTTTTAGAAACAAACTTATAGCATAATTTGCATTTTACATCTAAGAATATATGCATTAATTTACCCAAACTGGTCAATCAAAGTAATCTATATGATATTTTTTTATATAGAAAAGAAAAAATATTTTATTAATTAAAGTAAAATAAAAAAATATAAATTAATATATTATATTTTTTTATATATAAATTTAATCACTCATAAAAAAAATAATATAAAGGATTTCAAAATTTTAATAATCTTAACATAGCATATAAATTGATTAATAGACAAGTAATTAATAAAGAGAAAATACTACAAAATTTCACTAAAAAATAATATATACATTTAAAATCTATCATCAAGTAGAGATATTATAATTTATTTACTCTCGTCTATCAATAATAATAAATTTTAAAAAATATATTTAAAATTTATTTGAAACGGATAATTAAAAAAAATAAAGAAGAGGATTGTTATCAAAAAAAAATATAATTTCTAATTTCATAAAAAGATTTTTAAAATAAATTATTCAAATTATGATTTATAATTTAAAGAATACACTCATTTACTAATAAGGTTAATCAATCTCAAAGAAATCTTGATATTGATTACATGAGATGCATTAAGCAAAAAGGAAAAAAAAAAGTCATGCAACAATTAATATTGGCTAGAACATGTTTGAAAATAAGAGAGTCAAATAAAATTAATAAGCAATGATAGTTATATATATATATATATATATATATATATATATATATATATATATATATATATATATTGGTTTAATACATAGGCATAGGAAATCAAAAACATTTTCAATCAAAGATACGTAAGCTTCACGCCTCTTGTCTGGCAAGCGTTACAGATATACAATTACACGCAAGACTTTCAAATTTGGTGCCATCGTTGAACTGGTAAAGATAAAAGATTAAAAAGGTAAATATTTGGAAATAATATTAAATAAATATTATAAAATTAATATTTGATTATAATTAATATTTTTATATATTTTATAAGTATTTATTAAAATAAATTTAGTTAAATTTTAATAGGTTAGTTTTTTAAAGAATAATTTAGATATTTAATTAAACATTGAAATAATAACATTTAATTACTTAAAATTAAAATTTTTTAATAATAAATTTATTCATACTAATTAAAAATAAATGTTAATATATTAAATTATATAATATAATAAAGAGAAAAAATTTTATATATTTTTACCATAATAATAATAATAATAATATAATCATAATATAAAAAGATAATTTAATCATTTAAGTTAACATACTAATACAATAAATTATTGATATATTAATTATTTAAATTGTAAGAGGATAAAATTAAAAAAAATTAGTTATATATAATATATATATATATATATATATATAAAATACAAAATTTTAGCGGTGTGGCTGAATGGTTTTCTTGTTTTCGAAAGGTTTTGAGGTTCTCGTGTTCGACACTTGTTGCCTCCACCTTTTTTTTTTTTTCCTTGAATCGGTTCAAATTCGGTTGGGTCTCTACTGCATCGATTACTCAACTGGTGCAAATCGGTTCTCGTTGGTTTTTAAAAATCGGACTGAATCATGATCCCATTTTTAATTAAATTGGTCTGATCAACTAGTATGATCCGATTTTTAAAACCATAATTACAAGATATTAAATTGACAAATACAATAATATTGAGCTAATTATATTGATTAACTCCTGTAAAAGCCCAAGCCACCTCCTTCTCTAAACTTTCTCACTTCTCTTTCTCCTTCTTTCCCTTATGAGCTCTTGGGGGTGGCTATTCACTGGTGGTTACTCTCTCCCTTTTCATTTTTTTTTTTATTTTTTCAATAATATTTAGATTTATACTTTTTTAAAATATATTTATATCTTTTTAAAATATATTTATATTTATTTTTAATATAATTTTTATTAATATATCTGAATTTTGTTGACTTTTTGAGAGAATTTTGTGCCCCCTTCTTATTTGATATTAAGTCATTTTGCGAAGATTTGTTGTTTCATTCATTGCTATAATTTATTTTTTTTTATCATAGAATTAAATATTTTACTTTATTATTGTGATAGGAGTGCAAGAATAAAAAGTATAAATTTTCTTTTCATCGGAATATTAAAGTTAGATAATTTTCAAATCAAGTTCATAAAAATTTCGTGAAATCAAATAGTGGTAGACTATCATCGATTAATGTTTTGTCAATACAATTAAATTTTTTAAATTAAAATAATTATTATTTTATTAATTATGCAAGATTATATTAGTGTGAAATTTTGTACTTTAAACAAAAAAGTTAACAAATCTCGTAACTATACAGGGATCTAATAGCTGCCATGCAAATCAACACGAGGAGAAACTATTATAATACGCCTAATGAATTTTATTTAATAATATTAAAATTATCTTTAAAATTATAAAGTTTCAAATTCATGTTAATTGAAATCAAATTAACCAAAGAAATTATTATAATAATCACACGGAAATAAAGACACAAAATGGTCAAAATGAACAAAAAATCAATGAATTTGAACATAGAATTAATCTCTTTTTTTTTCCCTTAATTAATTTCTAATTTTCTATGCAGAATTCTCCAAATTGGGTGTGCTATCCAATGTACGGTATGACTCTAAGCCATCTCCTCGTGTGAATGAGACCTTGAAGATGGTTGGATCTGTTCGGTGTGCTTTGTGTTTCTTTAGCCGTTCTTGAAAATTAAAATTAACACTATAATCACATTTTCAACAACATTTTGATCAACAAAATTAAAAAGCCCCAATTTAGGACTTTTTTTTTTTTCCAAAAAGTTGAATTTCATTAATTCAAACTTTGCCTTATATGTGGATTCGTAATATAATAATTTTTATTACATTTCAAGAAAAGAATTAATTTCTATATATAAAGAAAATCTCACTAAAACACCATTTGTTTCATAAAAAATAATTTATATATAGAAAATATTTTTTAAAATAATATTTTTTATGAAAATATTCTTCATTATTTAGTTACAATGTTAAATTAATGATATATATTTATATCATATATGTATAAGTGTTTTTACATTTTAATAAAATTATCAAAATTTAGAAAATAAAAAATAACTTTAAAAATGACTTAATTTTCCTTTTAGTCAAAAAAATATTTTTTATTAACTCATTTTCCTGAGTGCCCCGAATGTTAGAAAATGCAACAAATATTTTCTGCAGAATAAACAGAGCCTAAGTCACCGTTTATTTTGCAAAAATATTTTTAAATTTTTTTTTTATATTTCTAGCATTTGAAATATTTAAGAAAATAATTTAATATAAAATATTTTCCCACCCAAAAGAAAAATTAAGCAAATTTTAAGGAGAAAGTCATTTTCTAAACCTTAATAATCTTATTAAAATGTGTCATTTTCTAAACCTTGATAATCTTATTAAAATGTGAAAATACTTATACATGCAGACACAAACTGTCACGACCCAACCTATGGGTCGGACCGGCATTAGGACCTGGGCCAGCCTAAAACTCCCGAGGCCCGTAGTAAGCCTAACTATTCCTTAATCCAACTCTAAGACCCATTTGGGCCAATTTCAAGAATTCAACTGGACAGAGTCCGGCCATATAATGGACCTTTTAACGGGGAGTTTTTGACTCACCCGACCTATAAACACAATATATAATCAATTGGGGAGCTCAGCTCACCCTCCACATACTCATAATAACATAAAAATAAATGGGAGCTCAGCTCCCTCATCCAGCCCAACATACATGCATAAAATAATAATACGTTTATAGGTCCAACATGATAATTATATTACAGATCCAAATCAAATAAATACTTCTAACACATGCGGAAATTCTAAGAGTTAACAGGTTTATACAAATGTTAATAAATGACCTTCGAGGGAGAAAAGCAGGTTAACCTCAAAAATATCCTCCTGTGGCCTGGAAAAATAATGAACAGGAGTGAGCGTTCGACTCAGAGAATAAAATATCAATTTTAACCATAATCTCTATAAAGCTAATGCACCCTGTAGAGTGAAATGCAACATTAGCAATATTTTCACATCATAACAGCAAAAAGGTAATTTGGAGCACTCACACACCCAGTAATGTCAAATCATAAATATATGGGAGCTGATCCCCTATACAGCTCTCTTAAATCCAACCTGTGCCAGCGGAGAACTCAAACCGGAATTTCGCTTAATAAACCAAATCGGGGTCCCAGCGAAGAACTCAAGCCGTGTCTACCCTGAAGAACCGGGTTCCAGCGAAGATCTCAAGCTGTGTCTACCCATTCTATCCATAGTCAACACCACATCACACGCACGCCAACGCACGCACACTGCTCCAAATTACCACAACAACATCCATGGCACTTTAACAGTTGTGAATGCAACATAAAACGTGCCTAGAGTTTAACTACATAGATACATACATATAAGTGATGCATGGGCATTCTTAAACATATAATAATATCGAAATTATAATTAAAATTAATATTTTACTCACAGACTTGATGATCCTTTGTGGCGGTAAGCGGAAGAAGAAGGCTGTCTCAGCTCACCTGACAATTTTATTATAATTATTTAATACAATTGACTCAATACAAACCAAGAAAAGACCAAATACGTCCTAAGTCGTGCCGAAAATCCGGCAGAGTCTCCCCTATACCTAGGACCTACCCAACTTGCAAATGGGTTTAAAACACACTTCTATATCCACCAACCATACACCTACAACTCAATCATATCACACAGCCCCTCCTGGGCCCATCTAAACAGTCATCAATCACAATATATAAAATTACAGTTTAGTCCTTATAATTGACTCTTTTTGCAAAAACCAACCAAATAAGCTCTAAAAATTCTAAAACTTTGCCCCGCGGGCCTTAGCAATATTACTAGGCTAATGCAAAAAGAATCATAATTTTCTGAGCTACCACGAATATTTTATGGATTTTTAATCCCATTTAAGCACTAGAAAATTATGAAAAAGCAAGGTTTGGGTTTACCTATGCCGATTCAGATTCTGGGGACGCGCTCGGGACATCTGACAATGGTGGGGTAGCCAAAATCTCGATCTGATTCCAAGACTTTTTTCTATAGCCAGTCTGTCTGGCTGGAAATTCACAAACCCGGACAACTGTCGAATTTCCACGAATTAAAGACACCTACACGAAGCCCACAACACGAGGGTTAGTACATAAATTTTACGAAATTTTCTAAACTTATTTAATACTTGAAAAAACACTACGAAGTTAAGTGGGACCCATCGAAAAACGGTGTCAGAAAATTTTAAAATTTATATTGCCGCGAAGCTCTCGACGAGTGAAGCGCTCTGGTACTCTCGGTTTTCTCGTGGGGTTCACGGTTTGCGAGAAATCTAGCCCAAAAATCAAAATGGGCTAAAACTTTCCAGACAAAAATTGGACAAATCGCTCGATGGATTTTGGTGTTCTTAGTGTCTATGAAAAGCTCTCGAGGTGTAGATGGTGTTTGACACAAGACCTGGCCCAATTGGTGGCCGGATCGTCCGGATTTCGGCTGGGAAAACCAAACGGCGCTCGCGCATTGGGTGTTCTTTGCGCTCGTTTTCTGGCCACTTGGAGTGTCGACCGGCCGTGGGGAGGTGGTGGGGCGGCGCGTCGGCGAGGTGGAGTGGCTGGGGAGGTGGCGGCTCGACCTGGGGGTGAGGGAGGAGAGAGAAAACGGGAGGAGAAGGGGAGAGGTCGGGCACGCGAGGGAGAAGAAGGAAGAAAAAGAAAAGAGCCGGTCCGATTCGACCGATCCGATCCAGTCTGGTTCGATTCAGGATATAAAATTTTGATTTTTTACTCTGTCTTGGGACTGAAAATGAGGTCTAAAAATTCTGAAAAAATTTCAGAAAACTCAAAAAAATTCGTAAACTCCAAATATATTTTTAGTTTTGCCACGTGGTCTTTAAATTAATTTTTAAAAATCATCAAAGTTTTTATTTTCGAAAAATTGAACCCGATTTCTAAAATTCGAAAAATTTCAAATAATTTCCTAAAATTCAAATAAAATAAAATATCAATATTTACCCAAAAATAATAAATTTAAAAATTAGGGGTGTTACATTTTTCCCCCCTTACAGAAAATTCGTCCTCGAATTTTACACAAGGCAGAATAAAGTACAGGATTACACATTAAACAGATAAGGGTACTTACTACGCATGTCCCATTCTGACTCCCAGGTGCACTCTTCCACTGATTGGCTCCTCCACAAAACCTTAACCATAGGGATCTGTTTTGATCTTAGCTACCTCACTTGGTAGTCCACTATGGCTACAGGTTGCTTCTCAAACGTCAAGTTTTCTTTCAGCTCTATTACATCCGGCTGTAGCACATAAGAAGGATCAGGAATGTATTTTTTGAGCATGGAGATGTGGAATACAGGATGAACGTGGGAAAGGTTGGGTGGTAGCTCCAACTGATAGGCAACTGCTCCAACTCTATCAATAACCTCAAAAGGTCCAATATACCGAGATGCCAACTTGCCCTTCTTTCCAAATCTCATGACTCCCTTCATTGGAGAAACCTTCAGGAATACATAGTCGCCTACTGCAAACTCTACATCCCTCCTTCTGGGGTCTGCATAACTTTTCTGCCTACTGAAAGTTATTTTCAATCGTTCCCTTATTAACGGAACTATGTCTGAAGTGTACTGCACTAGATCTACATCATGCACCTTCGCTTCTCCCATTTCCGTCCAACACAGAGGAGACCTACACTTTCTTCCATATAGTGCCTTATAGGGTGCCATCCCTATGCTGGAATGGTAACTGTTGTTGTAGGCAAACTCCACCAAAGCTAGTTGATCATCCCATTGACCTCCAAAATCCAAAACACTCATGCGAAGCATGTCTTCCAGTGTTTGGATTGTCCTTTCGGACTGTCCGTCTGTCTGAGGGTGGAAAGCAGTACTAAAGTTCAACTGTGTGCCAAGTGCCTCCTGTAACTTCCTCCAAAACCGAGAAGTAAACTGGGGCCCTCTGTCAGATATTATGGAAGCAGGAACTCCATGCAATCTGACTATTTCTCGAATGTAGAGTCGGGCGTACTGTGCCACAGAATATGTAGTCTTCGCAGGCAAGAAGTGAACTGATTTAGTTAGGCAGTCTACAATTACCCATATCAAATCATATCCTCGCGTGGTACAAGGCAACCCAGTCACAAAATCTATAATAATCATTTCCCACTTCCATTCTAGGATAGGGAGCTCTTGCAGCTTCTCTGACGGTCTCTGGTGTTCAAATTTCACCTTCTGACAAGTCAAGCACTTGGACACAAAGTTTGCTATGTCTCTCTTCATGCCATTCCACCAATAGCTATCTTTCACATCATGGTACATCTTAGTGGAGCCTGGGTGGACATTGTACAGTGTATAGTGTGCCTCTCGCATGATTTCATTTCTGAGATTGTCCACATCGGGCACACATATCCTAGAACCTTGCACTAGGGCGCCATCATTGGCAAATCCAAACTCACCACCTTCACCCTGCTGTACTCTTTCTATGATCTTCATCAATTGTTGGTCTCTATGCTGGGAAACTCTAACTCTGTCTCGCAGGTCTGGTCTCACTGAAAAATGAGCCAACAATATCCCCTCATCTGAAAGATCTAGGATTAAACCTTGATCCATCAACTCATGTACTTCCTGAATCAACAGTCTCTTCTCTGTTGAAATGTGCACCAAGTTGCCAGAAGATTTTCTGCTCAAAGCATCAGCTACTACATTGGCCTTCCCAGGGTGGTACTGGATGGTGCAATCATAGTCCTTCAGAAGCTCCATCCATCTCCTCTGTCTCAAGTTTAAATCCCTCTGTTGGAAGATGTACTTCAAACTCTTGTGGTCGGTGTATATCTCGCACACTTCACCATACAGGTAGTGTCTCCAGATTTTTAGTGCAAAGATTACAGCCGCCATTTCTAAATCATGGGTGGGGTAGTTCTGCTCATGTCTCTTCAGCTGTCTTGAAGCATAAGCCACTACTTTTTCATTCTGCACCAAAACACACCCTAAGCCAACTCTGAAGGCATTACAGTACATAGTATATCCTTCACCACTCATCGGTAGTGTCAACAACAGGGCGGTGGTTAGACACTCCTTAAGCTTCTGGAAACTCTCCTCACAGTCATCTGTCCAAATGAATGGAACATTCTTCCGAGTCAACTTAGTTAGGGGAGCTGCTATCCTGGAAAAATCCTGCACAAAACGCCTATAGTAGCCAGCTAGGCCCAAAAAACTTTGCACCTCAGTGACTTTTGTAGGCCTAAGCCAATCAGTTACAGCTTCAATTTTCTTGGGATCCACTTGAATACCTTCACTAGAAACCACGTGTCCCAAGAATGAGATGCTTTCTAGCCAAAATTCACATTTTGAAAATTTGGCATATAGCTGGTGCTCCCTCAAAGTCTGCAACACCATCCTCAAGTGCTACACGTGTTCTTCCTCAGTCTGAGAGTATACCAAAATGTCATCTATGAATACGATGACAAAACGGTCCAAGAATGGCCTGAACACCCTATTCAGCAAGTCCATGAAGGCTGCTAGTGCATTAGTGAGTCCAAAAGACATCACCAAGAACTCATAATGACCATATCTTGTCCTAAATGCTATTTTAGACACATCTTCATTCCTGATTCTCAACTGATGGTAGCCTGATCGCAGGTCTATCTTGGAAAAGAATCTAGCTCCTTGGAGCTGATCAAACAGATCATCGATCCGAGGAAGTGGGTACTTGTTCTTCACTGTCACCCTGTTCAGCTGTTTATAATCAATACACAACCTCAAGGACCCATCTTTCTTTCTCACGAATAGAATAGGAGCACCCCAGGGTGAAGTGCTCGGACGTATGAAACCCTTGTCCAAAAGCTCCTGTAATTGCTCCTTTAACTCTTTCAATTCTGTTGGTGCCATCTTGTAAGGTGGCATTAATATGGGGTTTGTACCCGGTACAACATCAACGCAAAACTCTATTTCCCTTCCTAGAGGCAACCCTGGAAGCTCCTCAGGAAAGACATCCATGAATTCTCTGACAACAGGAACATTTTTCATGTTGACACCTTTTATAAATGTATCTCTTACCAATGCCAAATACCCTTAACATCCACGCCTCAACATTTTTCTAGCACTAATTGCTGACACCAAATTATATGGAGCCACGCTCCTGACACCATCAAAGCTAAACTCTTCCACACTAGGTATGTGGAAATACACATTTTTTTTCCTGTAGTCTAAAGTGGCATAATGAGTTGCCAATCAATCCATCCCCAAAATTACATCGAAATCTATTACTGGTAGAGGAACCAAGTCTGCTGGAAGGATCTTTCCATCCATTACTACTGAAATACCCGGAAAAACCATGTCTACATCTATGTTGTCACTAAGCGGGGTAGCTACAGACAAAGCGGGGTAGCTACAGACAAAGGGCATTCTAAAGTTGTAGGGTTTTTACCCAATCTCATGGCAAACACAGGAGAGACAAATGAGTGCGTAGCACCTAGATCTATTAAAACACGAGCCTCATAGGAACAGACTAGAAGAATACCTGCCACAACTGCATTAGAAGCCTGAGCATCCTGGTGGGTCAGGGTGAAAACCCGAGCTTGACCCCTACCTTGGGTGGCAGAACCCTGATACTGACTTTTACCTCCTGATCTGCCTCCAAATCCACGTCCCCCTTGTCCTCACTCATTGGCCATCGAATCGATCGCCATGTTGGAAGCACCAGGATACAACTAACGAGGAACATTTGCAACAGAACCCTGTGATCCCATCTGTGGCTCGCTGAACACGGGGGATTCCCTAACAAAGTGACCTGGTTGGCCACACCTGAAGCATACTCCTGAACCCATCATACAAGGTCCTGAATGTCCTATTCTGCACTGTGCACAAGGTGCAAAGGAGGATCTTGAACTAGACCCAGAACTGCTGTACCCCGAACTATGACCACTGCTGGATCCGTACCCTGGCCTGAACCCTCGAGGTTTGTGTCTAAAACCACTCTTCTTGTTCCTACTTCTTCCTCTGTAATTACTCTGGCCACCACTATCCGGAGCACCCATGTGGGGAACACTTGAAGAACCCTCTGCTCTATTTTTCTTTGCCCTTTCGTTGTCATCCACAGCATAGCTAATCTCAATCTGTCTGGCTCGATCAACCACCACATCAAAAGACTGATCCGACATTATGGCCAGGTTTGCATACCTCCTGTCAAGCCCCTTTAGGAACCTCTTCACCTTCATAGTTTCTGTAGCTACTGCTGCAGGGGCATATCTGCTTAATTCCAGAAATTCTGTAGCATATTCATCTACAGACCTGCCATTCTGTCTTAAGGCCTCAAAGGCCCACTGTTTTTTATCTCTGAAACTTTCTAGTACAAACCGGTTGATGAACAGTTCCACAAACTGAGTCCACGACAAACCCTCTATTCGAGGTAATATGTAGTCATTCATCCATTGTCTAGGCATAGGCCCCATGACATGCTGTATACACTCTATAAGTCTTCTATCAGTCAACTGCAATTCTGTTCCTGCCTGTCTGCAGGAATCCAAAAACCTATATGCATCGTCTGACATATCATAAGTACCAGGCACCAACTTCTTGAAATTGATTATCTATTTATAAGGTTCCTCTCTTGGTGCGGTGGACTGCTGCTGCTGGGGAGGGTGGACCATATACTATGATATCATATCGATTGTTCTTTACAACCCAGCTAGAGTAGCTGCCATTGGGTCTATGTGACCTTGTGCCATAAAAGACTGATCCTGAACTGGTGGCAGCTGCTCTTCTACTTGAGCAGCTCTAGGCCTCCTACCCCGCCTCCTCGGGGCAGGCGCCTCATCCTGTGCCGACACCTCGTCAGGCACATCTGGTTCTGGTACAGTGGCAGCTCTCCTACTTCTACGCATTTTCCTGAAATTCAGCAGCATTAGCCCACAATATTCAAAACAGCATGTTATACAGCTCTATAGACTCATATTACACACAATTATATGAAGCATAAACTAGAAGCAAAGATGACAATGCAAGACGAATGTGGACCCTATTTTTCGCATGTGACTCTTAGTAGACTCTTCCCAACACTTTAGACAATTATTCCCTATGGATCTGGAGCCTAAGCTCCGATACCACATTTGTCACGACCCAACCTATGGGCCGGACCGGCACTAGGACCTGGGTCAGCCTAAAGCCCCCAAGGTTCGTAGTAAGCCTAACTATTCCTTAACCCAACTCTAAGGCCCATTTGGGCCAATTTCAAGAATTCAACCGGACAGAGTTCGGCCATAAAATGGACCTTTCAATGGAGAGTTTTTGACTCTCCCGACCTGTAAACACAATATATAATCAATTGGGGAGCTCAGCTCACTCTCCACATACTCATAACAATAAATGGGAGCTCAGCTCCCTCATCCAGCCCAACACACATGCATAAAATAATAATACGTTTACAAGTCCAACATAATAATTATATTACAGATCCAAATCAAATATATACTTCTAACACATGCGAAAATTCTAAGAGTTAACAGGTTTATACAAACATTAATAAATGACCTACGAGGGAGAAAAGCAGGTTAACTTTAAAAATATCCTCCTGTGGTTTGGAAAAATATTGAACAGGAGTGAGCGTTCGACTCAGAGAATAAAATATCAATTTTAACCATAATCTCTATAACTATCTAAAGTTAATGCACCCTGTAGAGTGAAATGCAACATCAGCAATATTTTCACATCATAATAGCAAAAAGGTAATTTGGAGCACTCACATACCCAATAATGTCAAATCATAAATATATGGAAGCTGATCCCTTATCCAGCTCTCTTAAATCTAACCTGTGCCAGCGAAGAACTCAAGCTGGACTTTCGCTTAATAAACCAAATCGGGGTCCTAGCGAAGAACTCAAACCGTGTCTACCCCGAAGGACCAGGTCCCAGTGAAGATCTCAAGCCGTGTCTACCTGTCCTATCCATAGTCAACACTACATCACACGCACGCCAACGCACGCACACTGCTCCAAATTACCACAACAACATCCATGGCACTTTAACTGTTGTGAATGCAACATAAAACGTGCCTAGAGTTTAACTACATAGATACATACATATAAGTGATGCATGGGGATACTTAAACATATAATAATATCAAAATTACAATTAAAATTAATATTTTACTCACAGACTTGACAGCAGTCACTGTGGCGGCTGGGCGGAGGATGAAGGCTGTTCCAGCTCACCTGAAAATTTTCTTACAATTATTTAATACAATTGACTTAATACAAACCTAAAAAAGACAAAATACGTCCTAAGTCGTGCCGAAAATCCGGCAGAGTCTCCCCTATACCTAGGACCTACCCAACCTGCAAATGGGTTTAAAACACACTTCTATATCTACCAACCATACACCTACAATTCAATCATATCACACAGCCCCTCCTGGGCCCATCCAAACAGTCATCAATCACAATATGTAAAATTACAGTTTAGTCTTTATAATTGACCCTTTTTGCAAAAACCACCCAAATAAGCTCTAAAAATTCTAAAACTTTGCCTCGCGGGCCTTAGAAATATTACTAGGCTAATGCAAAAAGAATCATAATTTTCTGAGCTACCACGAATATTTTATGGATTTTTAATCTCATTTAAGCACTAGAAAATTATGAAAAAGTAAGGTTCAGGTTTACCTATGCCGATTCTGACTCCGGGGACGCACTCGGGACGTCTGACAATGGTGGGGTAGCCAAAATCTCGATCTGATTCCAAGACTTTTTCGGTAGCCGGTCAGTCTGGCTGGAAATTCACAGACCAGAACAACTATCGAATTTTCGCGAATTGAAGATACCTACACGAAGCCCACAACACGGGGGTTAGTAAATAAATTTTATGGAATTTTCTAAGCTCATTTAATGCTCAGAAAAATACTACGAAGTTACGTGGGACCCATCGAAAAACGTTGTCGAAAAATTTTGAAATTTATATTACCGCGAAGCTCTCGACGAGTGGAGCGCTCTGGTGCTCTCTGTTTTCTCGTGGGGTTCACGGTTTGCCAGAAATCTAGCTCAAAAGTCAAAATGGGCTAAAACTTCCCGGACAAAAATTGGACAAACCGCTCGATAGATTTTGGTGTTCTTGGTGTCTATGGAAAGCTCTCGAGGTGTAGATAGTGTTTGACACAAGACCCGGCCCAATTGGTAGCTGGATTGGCCTGATTTCGGTCGGAAAGACGAAACGGCGCGCGCACATCGAGTGTTCTTCGCGCTCGTTTTCCAACCGCCTGGAGCGTCGGCCGGCCGTGGGGAGGTGGTGGGGCGGCGGCGGCGCTGCCTGGGGGTAAGGGAGGAGAGAGAAAAAGGGAGGGAAAGGGGAGAGGTCGGGCGTGCGAGGGAGAAAAAGGAAGAAAAAGAAAAGAGCCGGTCCGATTCTACCGGCTCGATCTGGTCCGGTTTGATTCAGGATACAAAATTTAAATTTTTACTTTGCCTTGACAGCGAAAACGAGGTCCAAAAATTTTGAAAAAATTTTAGAAAACTCAAAAAAATTCGTAGACTCCAAATATATTTTTAGTTTTGCCACGTGGTCTTTAAATTAATTTTTAAAAATCATCAAAGTTTTTATTTTCAAAAAATCGAACCTAATTTCTAAAATCCAAAAAATTTTAAATAATTTCCTAAAATTCAAGTAAAATAAAATATCAATATTTACCCAAAAATAATAAATTTAAAAATTAGAGGTGTTACACAAACTGTCATGACTCGATTCCATTAGCCGGACCTGCACTAGGACTTGGGTTAGCATAAGGCCCCCGAAGCTCATATTAAACCAAACTAAACTCTAGCCCATCATTAAGCCCATGTCAAGCCCAATTTCAAGTGACCAACTGGATAGAGTCCGTCCATAAAATAGAATATCCAACGGGGAGCCATTGACTCACCCGACCTGTAATCTTAGTAAAATACATTTGGGGAGCTCAGCTCACCCATCAATTATCCATAACTCCAAAATAAAATAATGGGAGCTTAGCTCCCTCAAACATCATAAGTAACCAACCGCACAATTACGCATATATAAAGTTTATAAATTACAATCCCCAAATTAATAAACATTACAGTTCATCTAAATATTATGGTCTTATACATGCGGAGGTCTAGAAGTTATATTTAACAGTACAAAATGTAAATTGATAATAAGTAGACCTACGAAGAATGAAAGCAGGTTAGACACAAGGAAGAGCTCTACTGTAACCTGGAAAAATAATGAACAGGAGTGAGCGTTCGACTTAAAGAGTAAATATTTATTTTACCTACAATTTTTATAACTATTTAATTCTAATGCATCCTTAGAAATGAAATGCATCATCTTCATACAAGTTATGCAAACAAGTCAAGTCACATTAAAGATAATCTGGAGCACTCATGCACCCAAGTCATATTCATACTCACGCATACATATATGGAGAGCTGATCCCCCTACCTAGCTCTCTTAATCCAAGACTTGCCAGTGAGATCAACTCGAGCTGGATTTTCGCTTAATAATCCATATGCGAGGGCCAACGAGATCAACTCAAAGTCTTTCCTACCTCGACTTATCCATAATAAGGATCGGGTCCCACCGAGTCAAGCTCCAATCGCGTTTATCTGTCCTACCCATGTCCATACACTCCACATACACACCAACTCACACACACAGCTCCAGATTATCAAAATGCAGCAATTAAAGTAATATCATCAAGTATTAAATGCACAACAGGGCATGCCTAATATTTAATTATATAAATATGAGTATAAGTAATGCATGAGCATGCCAAAAATATAATAATATTGAAATTGTCAATAAAATAAATATATACTCGCAACACTTGTACAAGAAAGAAGGCTGTCCTGGCTCACCTAAACAATATATTAAAATTAGTTAATAAACAATTTGAAACAAAGTTGTAGAGAATCAAAATACAGCCTTAAGGTTTTGCCGAAAATCCGACAGAGTTTTCCTTATGTTTAAGACTTACCCAACCTGCAAAAGTATTCAAACAACACTTCTAATTCTCAATTTCTCACAATCACAACACATCAATAACATATGGCTCCTCCTGGGCCCTCTAAATCAATCAAACTCACAATATGAGAAAATTACAATTTAGTCTCCAAAACTAACTTTTTGGCAAAAATCACTTAAACAAGCTTTAAAAATACTAAAATTTTGCTCTGCCGTCCTTAGCATTATTCTTAAGCTAATGCAAAAGGAATTATAATTTTCTAACATACCACAAATATTTTATAGATTTTTAATCGAAATTAGGCACTAGATTATTAAGAAAAATTAGGGTTTGGATTTACTTATGCCAATTCCGATGCTTGGGACATGTCCGGGACTTCTGAAAACGATGGGATAGCCTATAACCTCAATTCGGTTCTGAAGTTTTCCTGGTAGCATGCCTAACTTGCTCGAAATTGTAGACCCAAGCAACTGTTGAATTTCTGCAAAACGAGGGTACTTACGTGAGGCCCACAACACTAAGAGTTAGAAAAAAATATTTACGAAATTAATTAAGCTCAAATGAAGCTCGAAAAAATACTATGAAGTTCGCGGGACTCACCGAAATTTTGATGTCGAAAAATTTTGAGATTTATATCTTTGTGAAGCTCTCATCGTGTAGAGAGCACTGGTAATCTCGGATTTCTCGTGGGGTTTCTGGTTTGGGAGAAATTTAGCCCAAAAATCAAAATATGCTAAAACTTTCCGAGCAAAAATTAGACAATCTACTTAGTGAAATTTTGTATTTTTGGTGTCTATGGAAAGCTCTCAAAGAGTATAAGATATTTGGGATAAGACCCAGTTCAACTGGTAGTCGGATTAATCAGATTTTGGTCGGAAAGGCGCTGTAAAAAACGAGGCTCAAAAATTTCGAAACAAATTCCAGAAAACTCAAAAAAAATTTTAGAGTCTAAATATATTTTTAGTTTTATCACGTGGTTTTTAAATTAATTTATAAAAATTAACAAAGTTTATTGACTTTGAAAAATCAAACCCAATCTCTAAAATTCGAAAAATTTCAAATAAATTTTCAAAATTTTAATAAAATAAAACATTAACATTTATACATAAAATAAGTATTTTAAAAATTAGGAGTATTATATAAACATATATCATTAGTTTAACAATACAACTAAATAATAAAAAATATTTTTATATAAAATATTTTTTAAAAAATAATTTATATAAAAAATATTTTTCATATAAAAATTATTTTTTTTGCGAAATACACAAAGTTTAGCATTTATTTATTTTAAGGGAATTGAGAGGAAAAGAAAATAAAATTAGAATTACTTCTTTTGTTTGGGTATTGTATAATTAAGCGCGAAAGAGATGAAGGTAAATCAATGGAAATTGTATTACCTCATTTCCTTCAAAAGCATTAATTAAAATATTTCCTTCTATTTTGAGGAGGAATGAAAGGAAAATAAAAGATTAATTTTAATTTAATAAGTGCGTATTTGGCATCGAGGTTAAAAGGCCAAAACTATTTTTCTGAATAAAAATACTATTTTAGATGCTGTTGAAAAAAATAGTTTGAAAAAAGTTATTTTATTATTTTAGTATTGTTATAACTAAACTTATCAAATTTAATTTTAAATTATTTTTTAATATTCTCTGACTAGTATATTTAAAAAAGTAATTTTCTCCACAGTAGTTTTAATAGTAATTTCAAACAGGTCCTAATATATCCTTTACAAAACATTTTAATGGTAGGGATATAATAATAATTCATCAATTGTAATAGCAATTTCAAACAGGCCCTAATATATTCTTTACAAAACATTTTAATGGTAGGGATATAATAATAATTTCATCAATTGCAAAGGAAGTTTAACTTCTATTTTGAAAGAGACATCAATGAAGTCTTAGACATATTTGAGGTTGAGAGGTTGAAAGAGTAAAAAAGTTATTTTTTTTTAATATTATTTTAAATATAATTGAAAAAATTAATATATAAATATTAAATTTAATTTTAAATTAATTTAATATTTTCAAACTCATATATTTAAAAAATATTTACTAGAGAACAGTTCAAAATGTAAAAGAGAACTTAATTTGTTGATAGTACATCAGCATTTAATTATGCAGATGATAAGATGGCCCAATTTCTTTTTTTTCCAAAGATTGTATTTTATAAATCATACTGGTAAAGAGTCTAAAAAATACATTTGCTAAGCCATTAAATTGCAAGAAAATGAAGTATCAGAGAGAAATTTAGCAGCAAGAGCATGTGCTGCATGTAAGATCTCTTAACAAAGGAAAAAGAGATAGAGTTAAAAGATCTGGTAAGATCTTTGACATCATGAATCACTGCTTGGATGCTCAAGAGAACAGCAGTATCTGTAGTACTCCTAATTTTTAAATAATTATTTATATGTAAATATAAATATTTTAGTCTAACCCCTGGTATTGTGGGCTTTCCATAGGTACTTTCGTTTCGTGGCAATTCAACCGTCGCCCGAATCTACAATTTCTAGGTGAGCAGATAAGCTGCCGGAATCACTTTGGAATCGGGTCAAAGTTATAGGCTACCCTAACATTTTCAGACGCATTTCAAGTGTCTAAATTAGCATAGGTAAATCCAAACTTTGAGTTTCTTCAATTTTATAGTGCTGAGTTTAGAATAAAATTTAATAAAATATTCGTGAGTAGTTAAAAATTATAATTTCTTTTGCGTTAGCTCTATAATATTGCTAAGGACCGTGGGATAAAATTTTAGAATTTTTAGAGCTACCTAGAATGACTTTTGCAAAATATCCGACTTAAATCTTATAATTGAATGGTTAGATTATGTGAGATTTGCCTGAGTTGGAGGGCCCAGGAGGGCCATGTGTTGTTGTTGAGATGATGTGTGGCTTTAGAAGTGTGATTTGAATTACTTTGTAGGTCAGGTAGGTCCTAGGTATAGGGAAAATTTTGTCAGATTTTCGGCACAACTTAGGGTATCTTTGATTCTTTTTAAACTTGTATTGAGTCAATTATATTAAATAATTGTAATATAATTATTAGGTGAGCCAGGATAACTTTCCTCCTCCGCCCAACCACCACATTGACCTCGGTTTACGTCTGTGAGTAAAATATTAATTTTAATTATAATTTCAATATTATTATATATTAGGCATGCCCATGCATCACTTATAAATATATATATCTATGTAGTTAAACACTAGGCATGTTTTATATTGTATTCTTAATTGATGAACTGTCATGAATGTTATTTTATGGTAATTTGGAGCAGTGTACATGTATTAGCGTGCATGTGGTGTGTGGTATTGGATATGGACAGGACAGGTAGACGCCACTGGAGCTTGACTTGCTGGGACCCGATCCTTTTATGGATAAGTTGGGGTAGGTACGGCTCGAGATGATCTCGCTGGCCCCCGCATTTGGACTATTAAGAGAAAGTCTAGCTTGAGATGTACTCACTGGCAGAGGTTGGATTAAGAGGTCTGTATAGGGGATCATCTCCCATATATGTACTGTTTGAATATTATGTGGGTGTGTGAGTGCTCCAAATTACCTTTTTATTATTTATGATGTGATTTGTATGAAAACTATCAAGGTGTTGCATTCCACTCTTTAAGATGCATTAGCTTTAGATAGCTATAGAAATTATACTTAAAATTGGTATTTTACTCTCTGAGTCGAACGATCACTTTTGTTCACCCTATTTTTTCAAGCTACAAGAGAAGACCTTTTTCAGAATAACCTGCTTCTTTCCTCGCAAGTTATCAATAATTACTTAATTGTATTATTATTCTCTAAATTTGTAATTTTTCCAGGCTAAAGGAGGAGACCTTTTTCAGAATAACCTGCTTCTTTCCTCGCAGGTTATCAATAATTACTTAATTGTATTATTATTCTCTAAATTTATAATTTAGCGCTCCGCATATACTAGCAGTAGCATTAATCTTATTAGGGACTGTATGAATTTAAGTTTTTATATTAATAAATGAAATTTTTTTTATGATTTTTAAATAATTTGTAAATGATGTAATAAAGTTGAGCTGGGCTCCTCCTAATTTGAGTTTCTGATAATTATTGGGTTAAGTTGGCCTAAAATAAAATTATAATAGTTTAATTTAAATTATTTTATATACATGTTGGGCCTAAATTGTGGGCTTGGTCATGGGTTTAGGAACAGCAATGCTTACTATGGGCCCCGAGGGCTTTATGCCGGCCCAGGTCCTAGTTCCGATCCTATAACATCCTCACTTTAGGTAGTCCGTACTGTCTACTGTTCCATGACCAATGTCAGTCAGGACAGGTAAAACGTCTGGAAAAATATTTAAACTAAAGTGAGGAACCATAATTAACTCAAATATTAATAAGAAAAATTTAGAAAAAATTTTAGAAATAAAATACAACCAAGTTAAATGAGCCGGTGCCCTAGCGATGGGTAACCTAGTGAGAAGTTGCGGTTCTCGCAACTAAGAGCCCTAGACCTGGGGGAAAAATTATAAAATAATTTTTGGAACTCCAGAAAAGGGTCATTGAGGTTCTTATGGCATTAGAATGCCAAGAAAATACTTAGAAAAATTTTTCAATCGGTACAAACAATTTTAGCTCGTTAAGCCAAATGGAGGGCATTTTGGTCATTTCGTCTTCAGAGATAATTTTTGGCCAACTTGTCTAGTTAAATAAATAATTTATATAACATAAAATATGAATAAATATTATTAAAAATTTAATTGCAATTAAATAGACAAGAAAAGATGAGAAAATGGACTTATGACATCATAATGATGTCATTAAGATTCTCCCAACCAACCCAATGTGGACACATGGCATAACTTTATTTAAAAGAGATAAAGTGGGCTGAAAAATGAAAGAAAAATCAGAATTCTCTTCTCTTCTTCTTCCTTGCCGTGACATACTCACCATAGCCACCATTTTCAAGCTTTTAAAGCTTGATTTTCCCTAGCTTCTACCCAACAAAACCCTAACCTAGCAACACAAAAAAGTGTTCTTACAACTTGGTGAGTATTTTGGGAGCAAAAAGAAAAGGAAAACAAGAACCCTAGCAAGTGGAAAACTTCACTCCATAGAGGTTAGTGACCTAACTTTAAATTTTACTTTAAATTCATGTTTAAGGACCATGAATGAGTGCACATGACAAAGAAAATTGAGGAAATACTATTGGTATGCTAACCATAAATTTCGGAAGCCTTGGTTGGGTATGATTATGAGGAGTTTTATGGAGTTAAAATGATAGTTTGGCTGCCCTCAATATGCATGAATTGAATGGATTGATGAAATGCAATGATAATGCATGATTTGTATTGTTTGAATTAGGGTTTGGGGTGGAAAAATGAGACTTTGACCATGTGATGATGAAAGTAGGTTTTAATGGTCAATTAGTGACCATTTGGTTTGGTTTGAATCAAAAATGAAGTGAATGGTGTAGTGGGATTGGAGTTTGGTGTGGCTGCCCTCAGTGACCTGCAGGACTGGGTATGAGTCCAGCAGGTTTGGGCAATAATAACTTGAATTGTAGAGGTCCAATTGGTGCAAAGCCAATTGAAAATGAAACTAGACACATAATGGCACAACTTTGGTGAAGAAACCATGCCCAGAAAACCAAACCAAGTGGACCAAAAGATTGCCCTAATCCGGGTAACCTGCAGTCTACCTAGGCAAAATGACTAAATGAATAGTATTTGGTCATTTAGCCATAACTCAGTGTAGAAAGGTCCAATTGACCTGAAATTTTACCAGCAATAAGCTGAGACATAGACCAACAACTTTCATGAAGAAACCTAACCCAAATTATGACCAAAACATATTCAAAAAGTGAGTTGTAGTCACTATTCCTAACACTGTAGATTTGGTTAGTCCAGAAATTCTGAAAAAACTTTCAATCCGGCCAGTTGTGGTTTTTGGGCCATAACTTGAGCTACAAAACTCCAAATGGAGTAACTCAAAAAAAGAAATGCAACTAGACAAAATAAGGAACAACTTTCATGTTGATCATTTAGCCAAATTCCCACTTCAAAAATGACTAATGGAATAGTAAAAACAAAGCATGAAAACTGAAAATTCTATCCAATTAACATTAAGTTTAGAAATGGTATTGGCAACCAATACCAACAAATTTAGAATGTAAAATGTGCTATGTTGGGAGTATTAAAATCAATGTACCTATTGCCTATGTAAAAGTCAACATTTTTGTTGACTAATGAATGGAATAGTAACCCTAAAACTTAAATTTCAAAAATTGTGAAACTTAAAAGTGTAAAATGCCCTAGTATACCAAGCAAGATTGGTTTGGATAGGTTGGCATGCCAATAGGGTTTTGTTAGCAGTACTGCATATGGCTTCATGCCATTCTATGTTTCATGGCTTCCCACGCCATTCTGTGATATAATAGCCTTTGGCTATGTTATTTGAGTTGATATACTTAGGTTTTCACCCTGATGATTATTACAGCTTATTAGCTGTTCTGTCGTACACCGGGAGACACAATATGACTGATGGTGTGATGGTCCTAGGTACTTAGTACCCAGTGCCAGTTTACCCATTTATCCAGTCCAATCAACTAGTATGGGTTACTCGAGCAATGATAATAAACCTTATCAAATTTTAAACGAATAATACTGCAAATAATATCAGAAATTAAGTCTACGCAAAAATGTAAACATACATTCTGCATACTTATTTTTATTTTTATTTTATTTTATTTTATATTATCACCACTAAGCAGAATTGCTTAGCGCGTGGCAAAACTGGAGACCTAGCTGGGGAGCCCAGCAGACATCAGACAGGGTGAGCTTTCAGAGCTGCATCCGGAGTCCAGAGTCACCTCACCTTTGCAGTGCATATGGTAGGACGTTAGGATTTTGGGTAGTATTTTGTATTTTGTATTAGTTTTGGGATTGTAACTATAAACTCTTGAAATTATTGATGATGTAAATATATAAAATTTCATATTATTAAAATTTTTTGTATATTATGTTGAGAAATATTTATGAATGTGCTTCCAGTAACGAAGTGAAAAGAAAAATTTCTGAAAATAGTGTTGTGATTTGAGATTGAGATTCTGAGGTTGACTTGAAATGTGTATAATGGAGTTTGGATTTGGAAATTATATTGGAAGTGTTTTTAAACACGTTCAGAAGAACTGTTTTTCCAATTTACAGCCGGCACTCTGCCGGATTTTCTATAAAATTTGCAAAAAAATTCAGATTTATTAAAAATTGAAAATAAATAAATTAAAAGGGATAAATTGTAATAGAAATATAAATGGGTGCTCCAACACACTGAGTGGCATAACTTGCTCGGCTACACTGTAGACGGGTAAGGGGTGTCACATTTAGTGGTATCAGAGCATCGGTTTAGGCATTTCTGGGCCTAGATAAAGTGCATACCATTGCATTGCATTTGTAAATGTTGAGGTGACACTGATGCAGATCTGTTTATTTTCTTATTTTGAATAGGATATGGATCCTGCTTCGCAAAGAGCAGTTGATGAAGAGGTGGAGAGTCGTGCTCCACCCAGGGCTGAATCTAGGGGCAGGGGAGAATCTGCTCCACCAGCAGCTGAGGCACCTGCCCAACCTCAGTTTGCTCTATTTCAGTAAATGAGTGAATTCTATAGGAAAATGATGGGGGCAATTCCACTACTACAACCTCCACCAGTAGCACAAAAATCTCATCTGGAGAAACTGCGAAAGCATGGGGCTGTGGACTTCTTTGGGAAGAGGGAGGATGATCCCATGGCCACAGAAAACTGGTTGGATAGAACCATCAGAGTGCTAAAACAATAAATCGCACTTCGAGCGTAACTGGTGGGTACTGTGTCCCGACTTCAGGATGATGCATATCAGTGGTGGAACACAGTAACCAGTGAGGTGCAACTGGAACGGATCACCTGGGAATTATTCCTCACAAAGTTCAGGAAGAAATATGTTAGTAAAGTGTATTTAGAAGAGTGAAGAAGAGAATTTATCAGTCTGAGACAGAGGCAATTGTCAGTGGTTGAGTATGAGCGTGAGTTTGTCAGACTGAGCCGATATGGGAGGGAGATAGTCCCTACAGAGGCAGAGAGGTGCAGACGATTTGAAGAAGGGCTCAATGACAACATCAAAGTCATGATCACAGTATTGAAGATCACAGATTTTGCTAAACTAGTAGATGCTGCATCAAAAGTGGAAAGAGTCTGAATCAATGAATAAAATAGAAGGGAAAGACAGCAGAAGAGGGGTCCGGGTCGGTCCAGTACATTTTCTGCTCCCAGCAAGAAGAGTAAGGGTCCTCCTGCTTAGAGTTCAGGACCACCACAGGTCGTGGTCGGTCTCGAGGCCTGCACCACGCTCACATCTAGGAGAGGCTAGTCCACACCATCAGTGGGTAGCTCTCCAGGGACGGTGTTTAGGTGACTAGCCCCAGCATCTTCTGCTTGTCAGTACTATCAGAAGTGGCGTAAGAGGTATTGTTGGCTAGTGACGGGTGCATGCTTACGGTGTGGATCTACAGAATATCAGATCAATAATTGTCCGAAGAGGACTACTACAGTTGCTCCAACACAAGCTGACAGACCTGCTTCTGCACCACAAAGGGGTAGGAAGCTCGGTAAACCTAAGGCAGCTGGTCCATCACTGAGGCCTGCATCCGAGTCAGCTGAGAGGCCAGATACTAGAGTACCTACCAGGGCCTATGCCATCAGAGCTCAGGAGGAGCAAGATGCCTCGGATGTCATCAGGGGTACGTTTTCCCTCTATAACACTTCTGTGCATGCATTGGTGGATCCAGGATCCACTCATTCCTACATTTGCATCAAACTACCCACAGAGAGAGGAGTTCCAGTAGAGGAGAGTGATCAAGACATTCTGGTCACAAATCCACTAGGCCACAGTGTGGTAGTGAACAAGGTGTATAAAGGTTACCCGTTGAGGATTCAGGGGTATGAATTCTCGGCAGACCTAATTGAGTTGCCCTTCCACGAGTTTGACGTGATTTTGGAAATGGACTGGTTGTCACGTCATCAGGCAATAGTTGATTGCAAATTGAAGAGGATTTCGTTGAAAACATCTGAGGGTAATGAGATCACTGTTGTAGGTGAAAGGACAGATTTTCTGTCTAATGTTATCTCAGCCACAGTTGCAAGAAGATTGATGAGAAAAGGCTGTGAAGCTTACCTAGCACATGTGCTTGATACTAGCCAAGCTAAGCCAAACCTGGGTGATATTCCCACAGTAAGAGACTTCCCAGATGTATTTTCTGAAGAGTTGCCTGGTTTACCACCAGAAAGGGAAGTCGAGTTTGCTATTGAGGTAATGCCGGGTACAGCACCCATTTCAATTGCTCCTTATAAGATGGCACCCACTGAATTGAAGGAGTTGAAAATTCAGTTGCAGGAGTTACTCGATAAGGGGTTCATACGCCCCAGTGTGTCACCATGGGGAGCTCCGGTGCTGTTTGTGAAGAAGAAGGATGGAACCTTGAGATTGTGTATTGATTACCGGTAGTTGAGCAAAGTAACTGTGAAGAATAAATATCCATTGCCCAGAATTGACAATCTATTTGATCAGTTGAAAGGAGCCGGTGTATTTTCAAAAATTAATCTCAGATCAGGGTATCATCAGTTAAGGGTAAAGGATGCAGATGTGTCAAAAACTGCATTCAGAACCCTGTATGGGCACTATGAATTTCCAGTGATGCCGTTTGGGTTAACAAATGCACCAGCAGCATTTATGGACCTTATGAACCATATCTTCCATCCATATTTAGATCGGTTTGTAGTGATCTTTATTGATAATATTCTGGTGTATTCCAAGACCAGGGAAGAACATGATGAACATTTGAGGATTGTTCTGCAAACTCTGCGAGAAAAGAAGCTGTATGCTAAGTTGTCCAAGTGTGACTTCTGGATGAGTGAAATCTCCTTTCTTGGACACATAGTGTCAGCTGAGGGGATTAGATTGGATCCCAAAAAGATAGAACCAGTGATAGAATGGAAGCCTCCCAGGAATACAACTGAGGTCAGAAGTTTCTTGGGGCTAGCTGGGTATTACAGAAGATTTGTGAAAGGGTTCTCTCTTATAGCTGCTCCAATGACCAAGTTGTTACACAAGAATGTGAAATTTGGCTGCAACGACAAGTGTCAAGCCAGTTTTGAGAGGCTAAAGGCTATGTTGACAGAAGCACCAGTGTTAACACAGCCAGTATCGGGAAAAGACTTTGTAGTTTACAGTGATGCCTCGCATAATGGGCTAGGGTGTGTATTGATGCAAGAGGGGAAAGTGGTCACCTATGTTTCCAGGCAGTTAAGGCTACATGAATTGAACTACCCTACTCATGACCTGGAGTTAGCAGCAATTATCTTCGCACTGAAGATATGGAGGCATTATTTATATGGTGATAAATGCTACATCTATACAGATCACAAGAGTCTAAAATATTTGCCAACCCAGAAGGAGTTCAATCTTAGACAGAGGCGATGGATTGAGTTCCTAAAGGACTATGATTGTGTGATAGATTATCATCCTGGGAAGGCCAATGTAGTTGCAGATGCTTTAAGTAGGAAGTCCATCACAGCTTTAAGATCACTAAAAGCCTGTCTGTCCTTAGCTCAAGATGGAGCTATTTTGGCTGAGTTACAAGTGAGGCCAACCCTGCTACAGTAGATACAAGATGGGTAGAGGGCAGATGAAAAATTAATGGCCATTGTGGGTAAAATTCCAGAGGGAAAGGAAACTGATTATGAGGTGAAAGCGGATGGGTGTCTGTATTACAGAGGAAGAGTGTGTGTACCGAATGATGGGAAATTGAAGACTAGTGTTCTGAAAGAAGCACACACTAGTGTTTATGCTATGCACTCGGAAAGCACGAAAATGTATAATGATTTGAAGTCTCATTATTGGTGGCCTGGTATAAAGAGGGATATAACTGATTATGTGACTAAGTCTTTGACATGTCAGCAAGTTAAAGCAGAACATTAAGTTCCATCAGGATTGCTACAGCCTATAAGCATACCTGAATGGAAATAGGACCAGGTCACTATGGATTTTGTTAGTGGTCTACCTCTCACCCAAAAGAAGCATAATGCAGTATGAGTGATAGTGGATAGATTGACAAAGTCAGCACATTTTCTGCCAGTTAGGACTGACTACTCACTGGAGAAGCTAGCAAAATTGTATATCAGTAAGATAGTTAGGCTGCATGGAATCCCACTTTCCATCATATCTGACTGAGACCCAAGGTTTACATCGAGATTCTGGAAAAAGTTGTAAGAAGCCTTGGGCACACAACTCCGTTTTAGCACGGCTTTTCATCCCTAGATGAATGGACAGTCAGAACGTGTAATCCAGGTAAACCTAAGAACTAATTGAATTTTCATAGTTAATAAATTGAAATGATAATAATAATGTGAATTATGTGATAGATCCTGGAAGATATGCTAAGGAGTTGTGTCATTGAGTTTGAGGGGAGTTGGGATAGATACCTCCCACTGGTAGAATTCGCATATAACAATAGCTACCAAGCTAGCATTCAAATGGCTCCGTATGAAGTACTGTATGGGAGGAAATGTAGAACCCTAGTGTGTTGGACTGAATTGGGTGAAGATAAGCTGGTAGGACCAAACCTGGTGAAACAGACCGAAGAGAAAGTAAAGATAATCAAAGCTAATTTGAAGGTTGCCTCAGATAAACAGAAATCATATGCTGACTTAAAGAGAAAAGAGATAGAGTATGCAGTTGGCGATAAAGTGTTTCTCAAAGTCTTACCATGGAAGAAAGTATTGAGGTTTGGAAGAAAGGGTAAGTTAAGCCCTAGGTTCATTGGCCAATATGAAGTCATTGAATGTATGGGACCTGTGGCCTATCGGCTAGCTTTACCACTAGAACTGGATAAAATTCACAATGTATTTCATGTTTCTATGCTGAGAAGATATCGCTCAGACCCTGCCCATGTCATTTCTATGGAAGAGATTGAAATCCAACCGGACTTGACATATACAGAAGAACCTATACAGATCTTAGCTCGGGAAGTGAAGGAACTGAGAAATAAATAAATTCCACTGGTGAAAGTGCTTTGGAGGCACCACAACACTGAAGAAGCAACTTGGGAAAGTGAAGAGATGATGAGGCAACAGTTTCCTTAACTGTTTGCATCAGGTAAATTTTGAGGATGAAATTTTTATTAGAGGGGAAGAGTTGTAATATCCTCACTTTAGCTAGTCTGTACAGTCTACTGTTCCAGTGACCAATGTCGGTCCGGACAGCTAGAATATTTGGGAAAATATTTAAACTAAAGTGAGGAACCATAATTAACTCAAATATTAATAAGAAAAATTTAGAAAAAATTTTAGAAATAAAATACAACCAAGTTAAATGAGCCGGTGCCCTAGCGATGGGTAACCTAGTGAGAAGTTGCGATTCTCGCAACTAGGAGCCCTAGACCCGGGGGAAAAATTATAAAATAATTTTTGGAACTCCAGAGAAGGGTCATTGAGGTTCTTATGGAATTAGAATGCCAAGAAAATGCTTAGAAAAATTTTTCAATCGGTACAGACAATTTTGGCTCGTTAAGCCAAACGGAGAGCATTTTGGTCATTTCGTCTTCAAAGATGATTTTTGGCCAACTTGTCTAGTTAAATAAATAATTTATATAATATAAAATATAAATAAATGTTGTTAAAAATTTAATTGCAATTAAATAGACAAGAAAAGATGAGAAAATAAAAGAAAATGGACTTATGACATCATAATGATGTCATTAAGATTCTCCCAACCAACCCAATATGGACACATGGCATAACTTTATTTAAAAGAGATAAAGTGGGCTGAAAAATGAAAGAAAAATCAGAATTCTCTTCTCTTCTTCTTCCTTGCCGTGACATACCCACCATAGCCACCATTTTCAAGCTTTTAAAGCTTGATTTTCCCTAGCTTCTACCCAACAAAACCCTAACCTAGCAACACAAAAAAGTATTCTTGCAACTTGGTGAGTATTTTGGGAGCAAAAAGAAAAGGAAAACAAGAACCCTAGCAAGTGGGAAACTTCACTCCATAGAGGTTAGTGACCTAACTTTAAATTTTACTTTAAATTCATGTTTAAAGACCATGAATGAGTGCACATGACAAAGAAAATTGAGGAAATACTATTGGTATGCTAACTCTAAATTTCGGAAGCCTTGGTTGGGTATGATTATGAGGAGTTTTATGGAGTTAAAATGATAGTTTGGCTGCCCTCAATATGCATGAATTGAATGGATTGATGAAATGCAATGATAATGCATGATTTGTAATGTTTGAGTTAGGGTTTGGGGTGGAAAAATGAGACTTTGACTATGTGATGATGAAAGTAGTTTTAATGGTCAATTAGTAACCATTTGGTTTGGTTTGAATAAAAAATGAAGTGAATAGTGTAGTGGGATTGGAGTTTGGTATGGCTGCCCTTGGTGACCTGCAGGACTGGGCATGAGTCCAGCAGGTTTGGGTAGCAATAACTTGAATTGTAGAGGTCCAATTGGTACAAGGCCAATTGGACATGAAACTAGACACATAATGGCACAACTTTGGTGAAGAAACCATGCCCAGAAAACCAAATCAAGTGGACCAAAAGATTGCCCTAATTCGGGTGACCTGCAGTTTGCCTGGGCAAAATGACTAAATAAATAGTGTTTGGTCATTTGGCCATAACTCAGTGTAGAAAGGTCCAATTGACCTAAAATTTTACCAGCAACAAGCTGAGACATAGACCAACAACTTTTATGAAGAAACCTAACCCAAATTATGACCAGAACATATTTAAAAGGGAGTTGCAGTCACTATTCCTAACACTGTAGATTTGGTCAGTCCATAAATTCTGGAAAAACTTTTAATCCGGATAGTTGTGGTTTTTGGGCTATAAATTGAGCTACAAAACTCCAAATGGAGTGATTCTAAAAAAAAGAAATGTAACTAGACAAAATAAGGAACAACTTTCATGTTGATCATTTTGCCAAATTCCCACTGCAAAAATGACTAATGGAATAGTAAAAATAAAGCATGAAAACTGAAAATTCTGTCCAATTAACATTAAGTTTAGAAATAGTATTGGCAACCAATACCAACAAATTTAGAATTTAAAATGTGCTATGTTGGGAGTATTAAAACCAATGTACCTATTGCCTATGCAAAAGTCAATATTTTTGTTGACTAATGAATGGAATAGTAACCCTAAAACTTAAATTTCAAAAATTGTAAAACTTAAAAGTGTAAAATGTCCTAGTATACCTAGCAAGATTGGTTTGGATAGGTTGGCATGCCAATAGGGTTTTATTAGCAGTACTGCATATGGCTTCATGCCATTCTGTGTTTCATGGCTTCCCATGCCATTCTGTGATATAATAGCCTTTAGCTATGTTATTTGAGTTGATATACTTGGGTTTTCACCCTGATGATTATTACAGCTTATTAGCTATTCTGTCGCACACCAGGAGACACAATGTGACCGATAGTGTGATGGTCCGAGGTACTTAGTACCCAGTGCCAGTTTACCCGTTTATCCAGTTCAATCAACTAATATGGGTTACTCGGGCAATGATAATAAACCTTATTAAATTTTAAACGAATAATATTGCAAATAATATCAGAAATTAAGTCTACCAAAAAATGTAAACATACATTCTGCATACTTATTTTTATTTTTATTTTATTTTATTTCATATTGTCACCACTAAGCATAATTGCTTAGCGCATCGCTTTTGCCACGCGCAGGTACTAGAGACCTAGCTGGGGAGCCCAGCAGACATCAGACAGGGTGAGCCTTTAGAGCTACATCCGGAGTCTAGAGTCACCTCACCTTTGCAGTGCTTATGGTAGGACATTAGGATTTTGGGTAGTATTTTGTATTTTGTATTAGTTTTGGGATTGTAACTATAAACTCTTGAAATTATTGATAATGTAAATATATGAAATTTCATATTATTAAAATTTTCTGTATATTATGTTGAGAAATATTTATGAATGTGCTTCTAGTAATGAAGTAAAAAGAAAATTTTCTGAAAATAGTGTTGTGATTTGAGATTGAGATTTTGAGATTGACTTGAAATGTGTATAATAGAGTTTGGATTTGAAAATTATACTGGAAGTGTTTTTAAACAGGTTCAGAAGAACTGTTTTTCCAATTTACAACCGGCACTCTGTCAGATTTTCTATAAAATTTGTGAAAAAATTCAGATTTATCAAAAATTGAAAATAAATAAATTAAAAGGGATAAATTGTAATAGAAACATAAATGGGTGCTCCGGCACACTGAGTGGCATAACTTGCTCGGCTACATTGTAGACGGGTAAGGGGTGTCACAGATCCAGCCAATGGGATGGGGTTGTGACAATATCCTTCCTTTACTTTAAGGCATTAATCACTCCCAAAGAATCAACTTCAACAATCACTGAATCAAAACCTCTATTGACAGCAAAGTGGGTGGCATCTCTACAAGTTAAACTCTCCAAAACCAAAGGATCTATCATAAAATCATAAAACTTACAAACCCAATCCAAAGGCTTCCCATTAGAGTCACGAACTACCACTGCAATAGCTCCCTTATTTCACCTTACATCAATTGCTGCATCAAAGTTGAGCTTGATGACATGAGCAAGAGGGGGAAGCTAGGCCTCAAAATTAACATTTGGGGCAGAACCTACAGGAACGGACTGTTGGATTGTAGAAAAATCCTGAAAATGGTGGATAGCTCGAGCAACAATTTCCTGTGGAGTTTGCTGCTCCTGTCTGAAGACTAAGGCATTTCTTCCTTTTCATAGGTGCCAGAGAACAAAAATAATCATCTGTGTAAAATAAATCTTCTCTAGGTGATTGAATAGCGAATCCACTAACGAAGTCCAACAATCCTCTATACCAGTCCCATTGATTAAGCTTGATTTATGACGAAGGAGAGATCCAATCCACAAAGCTGCAGCTCGAGGGCAGGTAAAAAACATATGCTTTGAAGATTTAGTTTCACCACAAACATAACATTCAGGTTCTATGTGAGGGATTCTACTATGCACTAGCTCATTTGTAGGTAGCTTGCCTTGTAATAGAGAGCTTAGGAGGTAAGGTAATTTTCCAAATACTCGTCCAAAAGGATTCAGTTGGTGTTGATGAACTAGGACCAAGATTGTTTTGCAAGGATGAAGATGAAGACCTTTGGATGCTTCGAGCTACATAATAGCCCGATTTCATAGTATAAATACCTCTTTTATCAAAATTCCAAACAAGTTTGTCCTCTTGCTGAAAAAGACCCAAAGGGATGGATAGAATATTTCTAACCTCCTCCTCTTCAAAATTTTCTCGCAGGATTCTCATAGTCCAAGAATGGGATTGCTCGTTAATTAATTGACAAACCCAAGCAATTTAAGGATTGTGATCCCTTTTCACTCTAGGATGAAGAGGAAAAGAAGCAAGAATCCAATTGTCCTCCTCACATAAAATTGAGTCTCCCCTTCCTACTTGCCATCTAGTACCATTAAGCAACACTTGTCTGCCCCATAAAATGCTCTGCCATCCCCAAGAAGGTTTGCTATCAAGAACTGCTTGCATGAAATTTGTATAGGGGAAATATTTCCCTTTAAGCAATCGGGAGAGTAAGGAATTTGGCTTGGTAAGTAAACGCCACCCCTGTTTAGCTAGGAGAGCCATATTGAAACCTTCAAATTCTTTGAAACCCAAACCTCCCTTAGCCTTAGGCTCACAAAGCTTAGACCAAGCTATCCAGTGAGTTTTCCTTTCATCTCCTTGTTGTCCCACCAAAAATTAGAAATCATAGAATTGATAGCCTTGCAAAGAGAGGAAGGAAGCCTGAAGGATGACATTGGCCCAATTGAGTCATGGCCTCAGGAATTTTCCAATTAGAACACCAAACTTTTTCTGTGGCCAGGTTAATTCTTTCTATATATTAAAATTTAGTTAATGATTCTTTTAATTAAATAGACTATATATATCATATTAAATAGCATTTAAATATTATAATAGTATAGAATACATAACTTAATCCTTAAATTATTTTTAAAAAAAAAATTCAGTGCACCCATAATTCATTATTTGATATATATTCACTTTATAATTGATTAAACTTAATGATATATTCAATTATTTATTATAGAATTGAGAAAATTATACTTAATAATTGATTATAGAAGTAAAAAAAAAATGCAACAGATAAAATAAAAAGTCAGAAATGTAGATTAAGGCCATGTTCGATAACAGTTTTTAAAGTAATATTTAGTGTTTTGACTCCTCTTTTATTTATACCATCCAGTGACATAAGTATTTATACTAATATTTAGAGGTCGAGAGAGTAGATCATGAAACATTACCCCTCCTAATGTTTAAAGATTAAGAGAGTAGTTTAGCGTCAATTTATATTTAACAACTAATCAACGGCTATTTTTATCAAATACTTCTATTTTAAATCATTATATAAATAATTAACTACTAATAGCTAATGGGTTTGTTTAGCAATACCAGTCATTCTATTAGCAGTTAGCTATTATAATAGCTATCATCTATTTTACTAATTGTTAGTTGTTAAATATTAGCTATTAGTGGTTATTTATTTATAGAGTGGTTTAGAAGAAAAGCGTTCGATAAATATAGTTGTTGGATTAGCTGTTAAATATAGAAATAGTTATATAATCTTTTTAACCTTTAGTTAAAATATTAAATATTACTTTAAAAATTAGTTGTTAAATATTAAACAATATGTTTCGTAATCTTGTCCCTCAACCCCTAAACATTAAATACTTATGCCATCAAATAGTATAAATTAAATAAGAGGATCAAAACGCTAAAAAAATTATCTTAAAAGTTATTGTCAAATATAGTTAATATCTAATAATTAATTACTGGTAAAACAACTATCAACGACTAAAACAACTAATAGATACCAGAACAATGCAACATACTCTAAAATAAAATATCAGAGACGTAGTAGACTTTTCCCAAATATTTTATAGGCTAATTTATATATTGCGCATTTATCTATTTAATTAATAATTTAATATTCAAATTTCTATCACAAAATGCATGAGTCCTCCTCAACATCTAAAACTTATTAAACATCTTTATTCAAATTTTAAAAATGTAAATAGCAGATTGAAAATGACATTTAATAAAAAGAAAGAAAAACACATGAGAATTGATCACACATTAATTAATTAATTACATCATAGATAATTACATCCCGATTAAGCAATAAGCATAGATATTTACTTAGAAAATAAAAAAAAAAAAAAGTCTTAGCCTTGAATAGTAATAATACTTAGTAATATTAAAACACTCAAATATTTATTTAACCATATACACCTTAAACGTAAAAAATATATTTACTTGTTACATCATCCATTATCCAATTAGGATTAGGGTTCAAGAAAAAGCCATCTACAATTAAAAATTATCGTGAAAAATGCCATCTATATATGGGTAGTGATATTAAAATTCCACTCACATGCTTTATTTTTTCAAACTATATAGTTGGTATTTTCAGATAATAAATTAACCTATATATATAGGCCCTAGATGCATGCCAAGTCTCCATGGCGTGTTAAAAAATGAAAAAATCATGCACAAAATCTAAATTAGTTGAACATAAATTATTATTGAATTAGTTGATAAAGTCAATCAGAATTATTTTAAAAAATTAATTAATTTCCTTTTAAAATGAAATGAATTAGCTAATTTGACATTGATTTATAATTTGATCACCAGATGGACGAATTTTTTTTTCATTGGAGAGATTTTGGGCTAAGATCACAAAGTGAAAGTAGTTAGTACTTCTTCTTTTACTATTATCATTATTATTATTTTTTTTATAGAAAATTGAAAGTGTGACTATTCGAATCCAACCCTATTAAATGAATAATATGCTTTCAATCATCGAATCAAACCAAACTAAGCAATTTTCTTTTTAAATTTCACTCCATTCAAATTAGTAAGACGGATATATTTTTGGTTGCTATTTATCTATATCAAATCATTGGAATATTTCAAATTATAAATGATATTCTTTCGTGATATATGAAGTGCTTATATTGATTAATTACTTTTAATTTTTGACTTAAAATATATTTTTAACTTAATAAGTAAATTTAAAAATAAATGGTTAATTGTTTATTAAAACTACTTAAATTAATTTTTAAGTAATTTAAGCATTTTATTAAAATGTGTTTAAAATAATTTAATTTATCAAAATAATAAAAAAATATAAAATTAAATATCAAAATTAAATGTTATAGTTAGGGAAGAGCAGTTTTCGGTTTAAACCGAAAAATTGAACCGAACCGATTAATTCGGTTCAATTGGTTCGGTTTTAAAATTTAATCGGTTCGGTTCGGTTTATAATTTTGATAATTTCGGTTAATCGGTTCGGTTCGGTTATTTTCATAAAAAAATCAAAAAAACTGAACCGAACCAAAATTATTAATATATATAGGAAATAAAAAATCGAATCAAATTGAATCGAACCGAATCAAAGAAAACTGAAATCAAAGAAAACCGAACCTAACCTTAAGATTTTTGAGTTTTGATTTCTTTTTTTTTGTTTTTATGTTTTTATTATTTAGATTTAATATTAAAAATATGAAATTTTATAAATTTCGATTTGATCGTTTTAAAACCGAACCGAACCGATATTTATCGGTTCGATTTTATTCGATTTTCTCTTATCAATTGGTTCGGTTGGGTTTTTAAAATTTTTGATTTTCGATTTTCGGTTTTATCGGTTCGGTTCGGTTCGAAACCGAACCGAACCGACTATTTGCACACCCCTAATTATAGTCATTAAAATAGAATAATATTAATATTTTTAAAAATTATTAAAATAATATAATTTTTTATTTAATTAAAAAATATTTTTAAAATAAATAGATAAATAGTGAGGGCGAACGCACGTATAACTTTAGAGGGCTCTGGCCCCCAAAATTTTTTTTTTAAAATTAATTATATATACCTATCATTTTTACTTGCTGCCAAGCATGTAAGTGAGGTGTTGCTGCTATTTCAACCGTAACACTAATAAATTATTAGATATATTTTCTTTTCCTGGTTTTATTTTTTTTTAATAAATGTTAATTTTCTTATAAAAAAATTATTAGATATAAATTCTTACTGAAATCTTGAAGCCATGGAAAGTTAAACACATCCACAAAAATATCAATTGCCACTGAGAGTTACAAAACACATAAGAGAAGCAAAGGAAAATCAATTTAAAATATTTCAAAAATTTTTTTTTTAATCTCATTTGTTAAATTATTTTTCTCCATGATAAACCCATGAAACATAGCTAAGAGAAGAAAGAAATTTTTATAGTACGAACCCTAATTGAAAATCTAAGTTTCAATGATGTTTTATAAGAGGAAGAAGAATGAGCCATGGTGGACGATAAAGAGAAGAAAGAAAAGCCAATTGCATGATAATTATCATCAGATAATTTAATAATACATAATATAAAAATAAAAAATAAAATAAAATTTTTTAGGAGAAAAAAATAAAGTAAATTAAAAAGAAAGTAATCGTATGAAGTCACACTTTTCTTTATTTGTTAATGATTGGTCAAAAAAAATGTGTTGATTTGAATTATTTGATCAAGTCAAGTGAGCTCGTTTGCTCTCTCATTCTCTCTCTTACGAGTTAACAAAGTCAAAGCCATCCGCTTCTGTTCTTTATTATTCCTTTCAGTTCCCATTTCTATATATCTCTCCATAATATCAATATTTGCATCACCTGCTACATTCATCTCTGTCTCTTTCATGTACGTAACTCATTCATTTCTTGTTCTCTGCAAGTGAACTTTGAAATTAAACTTTCTTTTTTCAAGAACGTAAGGGGAGGTTGCATCCATGGCTGGCGGTGGCGGAGGAAGATCTTTGGAGCAAACGCCAACCTGGGCAGTTGCCATAGTTTGTTTTGTTTTGGTTTTGATTTCTATAGTCATCGAATACATCATCCATCTTATAGGAAAGGTGAGTACCATGATTTATTAATTACCATAGTTTACTGATTTTATTAATTAATCTATCATTAATTATCATAATTAAAACAAATCTTTAATTGATATATGATGCTTTTGGCCTACGGTAGTGTTGAGATTTTTTGCATCTTTTGCAGTGGTTAAAGAAGAAACACAAGAGAGCTCTTTATGAAGCACTTGAAAAGATTAAATCAGGTAATTATTATCTAAAACTAAAACCCATTTCATAATCTTCATAAAATTATCTTAACTACTTGGTTAACGTCCTCTTGTTCATGTTCTTGTGCAGAGCTTATGCTGTTAGGATTTATATCCTTACTCCTAACGGTAGGACAAGGTCCAATATCAAATATATGCATATCAGAAAAAGTTGGATCAACATGGCATCCATGCAGCAAGAAGCAAGAAGCGAATTCAAACGAGTCTCAAGTGTCAGCAAAAGAAGATGATGAAAACCGCAGGAAACTTCTCACCATATCAGATTCCGGTGGAAATCTCCGTCGTGTCTTGGCTGGGGCAGCAGCCGACAAATGTGGTGAGGTACGTACTATTTTCCTATTTCATTCCACGCAGCTGATCTAAGAATCTTATTAATTGTCAACAAGATGTTTTGAACAGAAAAAATGAAAGAAAACATTGCACGGATGTTTCAAGAAAAATGCATGTAGACATAAATTGTTAGAATTGGAAAGTTCTTCATTAAGGAAAGAGATTAATCAAAGTCATTAGGCGATCGAGCAACAAATGGGAAATTTCTTAGGGAAAAAGCATGGAAATTTCTTGACTTATAGACCAAGAAATTAACATGGAACGTTACTAGAAATTTCTGCCAATATAAAGTGCATGCAGACCCTGAAATTTTAGTTGATTTTTGCAGGGCAAAGTACCCTTTGTGTCTTCAGATGGTATTCATCAACTCCATATTTTCATATTCGTGCTAGCTGTTTTTCATGTGCTTTACTGTGTCCTCACAATGGCTTTGGGCAGAGCCAAGGTATTGTTTATGTTAATTATATCCCATCAAGTAATTAATAATTATTTTTATTAATTTGCTCACACATGAGCAAGATATATATATATATATTTTAACTTTTTTGACTATTTTGCTGGGTTCTAGATGAGACGTTGGAAATCATGGGAAAAGGAAACAAGAACAGTTGAATACCAGTTCTCACACGGTACGTTAGTCCATATCTATAATTACATTGAAGGGCTATTAGTTTGCTTTGCTTTATATTTAGATCTAATGATAAAAAAAATTCAAATATTTTCATGAAATTATGATTTAATTCGATTGTTTTAATTTTAACAATTTAAATTATTTCCAATATATTTGTTGCAATTTTATTTAATGGATTAATATTAGGCTTTCAATTTTGATAATTTTTACCAACTTTTATCAAGAAAATTATAGCAAAGGGAGATGTTGTAAATTATAAGTTTAATTTTAGTTCTATTAGATAAAATTATAAGTCAAAATTTAATTAATTAGATAAAGTTACTTTGTGTTCCGATGGAAAAATTTAAAATTTAAGATATGATTTTGATAAAATTATAAATTTTTTCATGAATTTATATTAGACTTATAAATATGAAGAGCATCTTATTTGAGTGTGGTTTTAAAATACTTTATAAAAATAATGTTATTTAAAATTATTTTAAAAGAGGTTTAATAAGTAAAATAGTGTTATTTTAAATCCACAATTTATCAATATTTTATACTAAAATGGAATCTAAATCCCTTATTTTTAAATTTTGATATTTATTTAATTTGGTTTAATTAAATCACCATGATTGAAACAATCAAATTAAATTGTAATTTTGCAAAAGGGTTTAGATTATTTTTATAATTAAGACTTATATTTACATATGCAGAACCTAATTTTCAAGGCTGCATAATTAAAATTGTAAATACATATTAAGATATGATAATAATATGTTATAATGATGATGGCTATTGCACAACAGATCCAGAAAGGTTCAGGTTTGCAAGAGAAACATCATTTGGAAGGAGACACTTGAGCTTCTGGACCAAGACACCAGTCCTTATTTGGATAGTAAGAACTCATCATTTTCCTCTTTAATTTACTCTTATTCATTATTTTTCAAGAATGAATTACTTTCATAAAGCTGGTATAAAGAAATGCTAGATTTAGCAGAAAAAATATTTACAGTTAAAATTATAAAATTTACTGTTATAAATTTACGATAAGAATATATGAATTACTATGTATTAATGTCATTAAATTGTAAAATTTTAATCGATGTCGCCAAATATTTATTAATAATAACAATAATTATTATTATATCTTTTTATGTACCATTAATTAGTTGTAATTATTTATGTTGCTATTATATGTTAGTTTTATAATAATAAAATTAATATTATTGTAAAAATTTTACGGTTAATTTTAATATTTATTGTAGTGAATATCTCACAGATCATTAGTTTTAATTTAATTTATTTTAGTTAAGTCAAATTTATTAGTAAGTTATGTCGAATTTGATTAATAGAATTTTTTATTTAAGCAATTTAATTATAAGATGAATAATTAAATTTTTAAAATTTTTTGTATCTAATATTTATACAAATTAAGTTCAAACATAAACTAATTTGAGATTAAGAAATAAGTTTATCCAAAATTTTAATGGTAATTAATGAATCAAATTTGAATATTGAGTATTTCATTAAATTAAATTTAAATGATATATTATATTAATGATTTTAATTGAGTTTCTAATCTATATATTATATTGATCTAACATAATTATATTGCTTTTTGTGAAAAATTCAATCATTTTCACTATCTTCTTTTCTATTTTGTATTTTCTTTTTAAGCTTTCTTTTTAAAAAAATCATTTAAAAAAAAGAATTTTAATAAATTTTCACACACGATGATATTACTTCTGACACAATTTATTTTTTTAAATTACCATTTTTCAAATTAAATAAAAAAATAAATTTTATCAATTATTAAATTTTTAAATATAAAATTATTGATAAAAAAAATCAATTGAATTAAATGTTAAGGAAAGTGTTTGAAAGAGCACATGAAGAAGTGAAGAGTCCCCGGCAGCCAATTATTAGCATATGCAAATGCAAGCAATGGCTAACAGTCAAAGAGCAAATGACTTTAATGGAAGCATACATAACGTTAACGGTCCCTGACGTTGTCTTAATTTACCGGTATTTTAAATAACGGTCTCAACAAGTTAAATTAAAAAATTACACTTTCACTTTTACGTTTTGCCACCTTTCTTTTTGACTATTCAAGCTTTAGTATTATATAATTAAATTTAAGATAAATTTAGATTAATAAAAAATATGTAAATTATTTATTAAAATATATAAAATTAAATAATTTTAAATATTTTTAAGTAATAATAATTAAGTTTAAAATAGATTTAATAAGTAAAAATATCATTCGGGTTGGAGTTTAGATAGATAATTTTTATGGATATTTTATCTATTGCTATTTTTAGTACTCAATTACCTCTTTGACCTTTAAATAACTATGATGTCTAATTTTATATTTAAAGCTATGATTGCATTTTCATGTAGATTCTAGCATATTTGTTATATACATTTTAATTAATTTTACATAAATTTCGATATAAATATTTGATCTAATAGTTTTAAGTTCATTTTCATGTGAGATCAAACTTATATTCAATACACAATTTATTGATTAATTATACTTAATGAGGATTCTATATTTTCAGTAATTTTGACATTTGTTTGATTGCAGTTTTGCTTCTTTAGGCAATTTGTGAGGTCGGTTCCTAAAGTTGACTATTTTACGTTGAGACATGGATTTATCATGGTAATTTTTTGAAAAAAATTTAATTAATTCCAAATTAAATGTTAAATTTCTATTTTTCTATGGATTATTAACTATAAATTCACAATTTCCCTTTTTTGTTTAGGCACATTTGGCACCTCAAAGCCACATGAAATTTGATTTCCAAAAATATATTAAAAGATCGCTAGACGAAGATTTCAAGGTTGTTGTGGGAATAAGGTTAGTCTTCCATTTAATTTTCAAATTTCATACCAAATTTAAAATATATTACGTTGAATAACGACTCGATAGGTAGCTATGTAATAATTAATGAGTTAAACAGCGAGAAATAACTCTTTCTTTTCTCATCGTGATTAATCTCAAAACTTAAAATTGAAGGAAGACTTATTCAATTATTTCTGATTATCAAAATATTATTATTTCCAATGTTTTCTCTTTTAATTATATCTAATCAACATTTGTGTTCTCAATTTCCAGTCCACCAATTTGGTTCTTCGCCGTCCTATTCTTACTCTTCAACACTCATGGTGAGTCAAGATACATATATTATACATGTTCTCTTTAATTTTTATAATATCGTTATATATATTAATTAATTTTTATATTTGTGTGAACAGGCTGGTATTCTTATCTATGGCTTCCATTTATTCCACTGATTGTAAGTATAAATATTCATCCATGCACATGCATGTTCTGACTTTTAATTCTTTAGTAATTTTTTAATTAGGGTTATCTAACGGTGGATGATGCACATACAGATCATCTTGTTGGTAGGGACAAAGCTACAGGTGATAATAACCAAAATGGCACTGAGGATTCAAGAGAGAGGAGAGGTTGTGAAGGGTGTGCCGGTGGTTCAGCCCGGAGATGACCTCTTCTGGTTCAACCGTCCCCGCCTCATTCTTTTCCTTATCAATTTTGTTCTCTTTCAGGTTCTTTTTTGATTTCTTTAACCACATTTCTATACTTGCATCGCGGTGGTGTTTAAGTTATCTTAAGAACTGTAAGATCTTAAATTTGAGTCTTAATCAAAATTAATCATATTAAAAAAATATAATTTAATATATAAAAAAATAAACTAAAGGTTAAATCTTGATACTTTTAAAAAAAAATTTTATCATGGCTTTTTTTTATATATTTTTTTTGCAGAATGCCTTCCAGCTTGCTTTCTTTGCATGGAGTTGGGTAAGCCACTAAACCCTTTTGAGTAATTGAGTGATTTTTTTGGGTTCTAGAAGAGAAATTATAAGTGAATTAGTTTAATGGGTATATTCATATATGCATGGTTCATCATTAAGTTTCTTTTTTCCCCCATTTTTCAGAAAGAATTTGGGCTAAAATCTTGTTTTCATGAACATTTGGAGGATATAATCATCAGAATTTCAATGGGGTAAGATTGGTTTTTTTTCATTTGAATAATTAATAAATTATAATAATCTTCATTTTGTTAGATCCTACTTCATTAATTGGGGGGTTATCATTTATATTTCTCAGGGTGCTTATACAAATACTCTGCAGCTATGTCACTCTCCCTCTCTATGCCCTTGTGACACAGGTAAATAAAGAAGAAAATTTTCAATATTCACTACTCCTATAACACTAAATAAATCTCATTTGCATACTTTAATTCACATTAACAGATGGGTTCATCAATGAAACCAACCATCTTCAACGAGAGAGTAGCTGCAGCTCTAAGAAATTGGCACCAAACGGCTAAGAAACAGATCAAAAGGAACAAGGGGTCTGTCACCCCATTGTCTAGCAGACCACCCACACCATCCCACCATATGTCGCCGGTGCATCTACTTCGATACTACCGGAACGAATTGGATAGCCTCCAAAATTCACCTAGAAGATCAAATGTTGGGTGGGAAACAGACTCTCCATCTCCTTCTCACCCCAATTACGGTGAAGGTTCATCATCATCACATTATCCGAATCACGGTGAAGATTCATCATCGCATCACTATTCTTTTCAACAACAAATTGAGTTAAATAACGTAAACTATGATAGGGATGCCAATGAGCCGAGTTCGAGTCAAGTGGCACCAATTCCAGAACATGAAATCAATGTAGTGCCAAAGGAATTTTCATTTGATAGAAGAGCCAGTGTTTAAGCAAATCAAGGGTAGATCAAATCTCAACTATGTAAATAGTTCTACCTGTAAATCAATATGCATTGCAGATTGAATTCCACCAGATTGGCCAAGGGAAGGATGAGATCACAAATTTTGCATTGCTTTGTATAGTTATTTTATCTGGAAAATATGGAAGGAATACATATGTAATCATCAGGGAAATTCTTACCTAGATCCGGTCTATTATTAGGGAAAATATGGTGAAATACATGTACTTAATAAGTGGGTCCCACCATATACTCTGTGTGTTTGATTCATATAGACCTGGTCTAAGTACTTAATAAGTGGGTCTCATTAACATTTCTATTTTCTTTTCTATGTGCTTTGTTCAATTTGTTTTTATAATTTAGACTCAATCTACTATAGACCAAAGATACAAAATATATGATAAGACTCTTTTAATATAAATATTACATGTTTATGTCTTGAATTTATCATAAACTGAGTCTAAGTACGAATTTTCCTTTTGTTATCTATAAAGAATTTTATATGAGAAAATAAAGCTAAAAAAAAGAAAAAAAAATCTTTAGCATACATTCAACTCTAGAGAAATCGGCACTCTGCATTGAAAAATTTTGTTGCACAAGTCATTACTTTCTTGCATATGCTTAGGCTGGAAAATCTGTATTTTCCATTTCTTGGAAAGAATTGAATCTTTTTCCATTATGGGTTAGTGGTCAGAGTCAAAATTTCTCATTGTCATGCATCATATAACAGAAACTAATGACTTGATTAAAATTGGACCGAAACATAATCCAAATCTGTTAAATCTAAATATGGTTAAAGTCGTCTTGAACCGGATCAAAATTTGATCATCCTGATTTTGATCGATTTAGTTCTATTTTGGTAAAAACTGAATTTTTTCAATATTTTTAAATAAAAATTTGACTATGGGATATGATCAAACTGAATGAATCAAATTGAGTTAAACAGAAAATGGAATCCGGAATCCCTCATAATGCAAACTACGGGCTGGAATTGTGGATTGACTCATTGGGCCAGAAGCAGAAAGCAGATGTTTGCTAATTGCTATCGTGTTAGAACTCTATCAGTTTCTGCAGAATATGCAAAGCGACAATCATTGCGCACCTCCCCTTGTTTCTGAAACTTTCCTAGCGACCATCTCCTGCTTCCTGTTTCTGCTTCTTGTTTTCTCTCTTTCCAAACTAACCCAAAACCTATCCTTTCTTTCAGTAAGAAAATATTACAGCAAGAGAGTGGGAGGTCATGGAGATAGTGGTGGAATTGTTAGGGAGGTTTGCACGCCAGTGCTATGCAGTGTTGTGCTTGGGGGTGATTCTTGTGTTTGTGAGTATAGCTCGCTATGTTTGTGGTGATGTGGAGCTAATAAGTGATCCTAATGAACGCACCAGTCATCGTTTTCGTGCCATTCGTGGCTTTCCAATTAGTCCCAGCTGCAAAAGCTTCTACTAACCGAGAAAATGGTAACTGGCTCAGGGTCTGTGGGCTATGGGTTTTGAGAGCCCTGTGTCCTGCATGTATGCTTGTTTAATTACTAATCTCCTTATGTCGAAGGTCTTCTGTAAATGCTTCCTTCTGGGTCTGAGCAAAATTGTTCTTGGACTCCATTTTTACTTTCATCTTCATCTTCTTTGTTTTTTGAACTGAACTGATTCTTCATTTTCTGCTTGTTATTAGCTATTATAGCTAGGTTTTGGGCTATAAAAATAAGAAAAGCAGCAGAAAAATGGATGAATTATGACCTTTAAATTGGAATTATGCTAGATTTGAAGACAATATCATATGAAAAGATCAAAATGATAAAAATTACTAATTTTAATATTATATTTATAATATTAAATTATTTATATATACACTATAACAAAAATGTTGGGATAATTTTTATAACCCTCTTTGAATTTTACATTATGTTTCACTTATATTCCTTAATTTTAATTTATCATTAAAAAATTTTTAAATTTTAATTTTATTTCATAAAAAATATCTCAAAACATGCAATAGTAGTTTTTCAAATTAAAAAATTCCTTTAAACTAACTGAATTACAAGTAAACAATGGATGAGATGGGTGGTCCTATAGCTAACCACTCTAACGCTCAAGTCAGTAAACCGGTTGTAAAAGAATGAAAAGAGTTATAGTTGATTTGAGATGGTGAATATGCATGCCTGATTCTTGGATTCTTCTTTGATATGTATAGTTTTTAAGATGAAAAATAGTTATTGCCTCATTTATAGGGATAATCTCAGGTTGATATACCGGGATTGTCTCCATGAAATCTGAATTCCTTTATGACCGGCGTAATTATTGCTTGGTATAGCTTTCGCTCGGCTTGTTGGTCAAGTGAAAGTATAGCCTTCTTTTGTCCGGTTCGGTCTTAGACTAGCTATGCTCTATTCACCTTGATACTGCTTGGTTTGGTTTGAACATTATCTCGCTTGGTCTTTGACCTTCCAAGGCTCTGTTGACTATCTAACTTCCACGTTGGATAACTTGTTCCAAGTTGACTACTTGACTTGATTTTTAGATGAGTAATATCATTAGTCCCCCATCTAGTCTTTGCAAATCTTTTAGGTTTGTGTGCTACCCATTCGTCTAGTGTCCTCGTGCAATGTATCTTCGTCACTCGAGATTTTAAGACAAATTTTTATCTGCGAATAGCTATAAAACTCGTCTTTTCTTGTTTTGTCGCTTCAATTAAGGGGCTGCAATTAATGCTTTTTCTTGAGATAGTAAAAAGGCGCTTTGGTGATGTAATGATAGTGATTTGAATCTCGAGGCTTAATTTATTACACTTCCTTTCACTATAAATGTCACACCTTACTCCTCTGTAAGGCATAACATGATCCCGTAGAATACCTAATGAACTACCGAACTTCATTTACCGATAACTCATTAAGTACCCTACAAGAGATTTTAAAATAATTTTCTTACTTTTATAAGTGGTGAGCATTTCTAAATAGATATTAAAACATTTAATTAAAGTTGAAAACTAGTTAAAATTTTTGGCCCATTTTTTTTTCCGCAAATTTTATAAAAATTTCGGCAGAGTGCCGTCTGTATTTTGAGAAAACAGTTCTTCAAATTCCTGTAAAAAAAAACACTTCTAATAATTTGTCTCAACAACTGCTTTAAATTCACAATCATCCAAATCAATTTCAACATCATTTATCAACTTCCAAAAATTCAAATCCATAATTTCCAATTCAAATACCATCCAAAATATTACTAATTACTTTCATTTAAATTAAAATAAAATACTTCCATTCATATGTAATTAAATGTAAAACAACTTATATACATCATACTAAAAATTTACATTAGGAAAAATTCAAACTAAAATTTATTACAAACTTTATACAAACTGCTCAAGACCAGTTTTACATGTCCATACATTTACATACATTACATACATCAAAATAAATTTTTACAATCAGGGTATAAAATATACCCGATAGACTTCAGAGTAGGTAGCTCCTCTGTCCTCAGCAGCTTACTCTGCTGCTCTTCTAGTCTCTATATCTGCGACAACAATAACAGCCATCGCTGAGTACTAGGACTCAATGGTGCACAACATACTAAAATAATCTTTATGCAGAATTCAAATTATATTTATTCAAAAATTGGACTGAACATGAGAGTTAAATACAAAACATGGATTATGAGATTTTAATCCAAACAATTTCATTTCGAAGTGTCAAAACTAATTTCATAAAATCTACAGTTATATCATGCCATTCGAAATAAATATAATCTCAATAGCGAAAGGCTAAGGAGAAGTCACATCACAAGGCTAGCTAGCTCAAATATATGGGAACCCATTCTTTTTCTTCTTCTACTGGCACACACCTCAACACTTCAGCCAAAGAAGGAATCAAAATTCGAAACTGATTACCCTCACTAGTCATGCTAGTGAGGTGTTCAAATATATGGTCATGACACTGTGGTTTCAAAACTTATCTTAACAATTTACTAAACATTTATGCCATCTCAAATATACACAAATAACTTTCAACAATTTACATCAAAAGCATAATAAATATTTCATCACAATGATGTCACAATTCAATATTTCAATTTATTCAAAACAATATGCAGAAGAAAATTTACAGAAATTCTACGTTGTGCACAAACCTTATGTGAGTCGCCTTTTGGCCTTGACTCGACACCTCGGGTTCTTTCCCGATGTTCTTTTCCACTGAAACACATAGTTTTACAGTGTTTCAGTATCATAACTTAGCATAATCCAAAAATAAATTTAAATTCACTTTTACCTAGCTCTAATGTGCTAAACTTGACGTTCTTTAAAATTTGTGTTTTGGGGTTACTATTCACGACACTATTCAAGTCAATTTATTGACTTTCTAAGGCTTAATAGGTATGGAAATTCCAACTTCACCCACATATCATATTTTGGTTACTAAATTTGTTGGTTTTGGTTGTTTACTCAAATTTTAAGTCTTTTAGGCAGATTTGCAAATTTTCAATTTTGGTGTCTTAAGTTGCACTATTCCATTAGTTATTTTTCTGTTAGAATTTGGTAAAACTTTCTTCATAGAAAATGTTCCCTATTGTCTTAACTTTATTCTCCTTTTTGAATCACTCCATTTGGAGTTTTGTAGCTCAAGTTATAGCCATTTGAATCATGGCTGCCGGATTGGACTTAACCCAGATTTCTGGGCACCAAACTGGTTTTGGCAGTTTTAGGTCACCAACTTTGGGTGGCCAAATGACTTAGTTAAGGGCATAATTTGGATTTGTGTTCATCATAAAAGTTTTAGGTATATATCTTAACTTTCCACTGGTAAAATTTTAAGTCATTTAGACCTACCTAGCCCAAGTTATGGCCAAATGAACAAACACTGTTCATTTGGTCATTTTTATATAGGTCAAATTGCCTAATCCGGATTTGATCAATTTGTTCACTAGGTTTTTGTCACTTTTTGAGCAGGATTTCTAAATGAAAAATGTTCCATTTTGTGTCTATTTTCAATTCCAATTGGCCTCACACCAGTTGAACTTGTAAATTTTCAGTTTTGGTCCCTCAAAGGGACCTTGGTCCTGCTGCCTATAGCATGGCCATTTTCAGTCCGAATTTTAACTCACTTCTAACACTTCCAACACATATCAATTGGTCACAAATGACCATTTTTCATCTCAAATTAGGTCAAACACACCATTTGACTAATTCTCACATTTTTGCCTCCCAAACCCTAGGTGCCCAAAACCCTAGTTCATGCCATTTGTTGCATTTAGCTAATTAAACACCTATAAACATGCTTCCTTAACTCATTCAAGCTTACCTACTCTACTAATTCAATCAAAACACATATATACACCATCAAACCCTAGCTGGCCAAAATTCAACTTTGTCCCCTAACACTTGTTTTCATTTCATTTTAAGCTTATATCCAAGTTCATTCAATCATAAACACATATATTAAACTCAAAATTCCAAAGTAAATAGATTACCTCAACTTTGAAGTTCAATAACCCAATTTCTTCTTTATTTTCTTCTTTTTTTCTTGCTCAATCTCCTCTTCTAGTTTCCAAAACAAGTTTTAACTATGGTGAGTAATTTTTCTATGGTGCTCAAGCTCAAAGATGAGCTTTAATGGTGATTTGGTGAGGGAGAATTGAGAGAGGGATATGGGGCGGCAAGGAAGAAGATGGCTTTTTGTTTTTTTTTTTCTTTTATGTTTTTAGTCTTATGGAAGACCATAAAATCAAATTAATTAAATTTAATAATTATATATTTATTGCATCATGCATGAGGTCATGCATGATGTCATCACTTTTTACTTTTCTTTTTTCCTCTTTTTTTTATTTATTTTTCCATTAGTTCTTTAATTTAATTTCCGATTTTGAAATTTTTTTTTTCTCTGATTTTATTTGACAGTTAGGTCAGGAGTCAGCTCTCGGGGTCAATTGACCAAATTGTCCATCGCCGGTTCGACCCGGTTTGTAAATAATTCAATATTTCTTTAGGCTAACTGACCTAATTATTTGATTGGCTTAACAACTCTTTTTCGTGATTTTCTCTTTTCCACTGTGTTCGTAATAGTCCTAAGGACCGCGGCGTCACATTTTACGGTTTGAAATTTGAGTTTAAATCGACTTCGCAATCCTTCCCGAGAAGGTCACCCATCGCTGTGACTCTCGGCTCATTTAACTTTTTATGTTCTATTTTTCTTATTTATACTTAACTAATTGGCAATTACTAATTATTTGTGTTCAAGGCTTATCTAGTTGTCTTAAGTATGGTTCTAATCCCCTCAGTTGTCCGGACCGACACTGGTCACCGAAATAGTGAAATTTATCAGGCTATACAAATAGGGGTGTTACAATTCTCTCCCCCTTAAAATAAATTTCATCTCGAAAATTTACCTGGTATCAGTCTCTAAACAGCTATGGGTGCTATCTCCTCATGTCCTCCTCTCGTTCCCAAGTAGCCTCCTGGCCCGAATGATGGTTCCACAGTACTTTCACTAACGGTATTTGCTTATTCCGTAGCTGCTTTACCTCATAAGCCAGAATCTCTATGGGTTCTTCCTCATATGTGAGGTCTGGATTCACTTCAATTTCTTCTACTGGTAGTACATGACATGGATCTGATCGATACCTCCTCAACATAGACACATGAAAGACATTATGTATCTTCTCCAACTCTGGAGGTAGTGCCAATCGATATGCCAAAGGACCCACTTTTTCTAGAACCTCATATGGCCCAATGAAACGAGGACTCAATTTCCCCTTTCTGCCGAATCTCATAATTCTCTTCCAAGGAAAAACCTTGAGGAATACTTTCTCACTCACTGCATACTCAATATCTCTTCTCTTTAAATCAATGTAGGACTTCTGACAATTTGATGCAGCCTTAAGTCGATCTCTGATTAATCTGATTTTCTCTTCAGTTTGCTGAATAATTTCTGGCCCAATCATTTTCCTTTCACCTACTTCATCCAAACATAAGGGAGTTCTGCATTTTCTACCAAACAAAGCTTCATATGGAGGCATTCCAATGCTTGATTGATAGCTATTGTTGTAAGCAAACTCAATCAAAGGCAAGTGTATGTCCCAACTGCCCTCAAATTCAATCACACAAGCCCGTAGCATGTCCTCCAATATCTAAATTACTCTTTCAGATTGGCCATCAGTCTGTGAGTGGAATGCCGTGCTGAAGTTCAATCTAGTTCCTAGGGCTCTCTGAAGACTACCCCAGAATCTAGAAGTGAACCTAGGATCTCTGTCAGATACAATGGATACTGGCACTCCATGCAATCTTACTATCTCATCAATGTACAATTTGGCCAATCTTTCTACACTATAGTCCATCCGGACTGACAGAAAATGAGCAGATTTGGTCAGTCTATCGACAATAACCCATATTGCATCATGACTCTTCTATGTCCTCGGAAGTCCCATCATAAAATCCACAGTTATTCTCTCCCATTTCCATTCCGGTACTGGTAGTGGATGTAACAACCCAGCGGGTACTTGATGCTCTGCCTTCACTTGCTGACAAGTTAGGCATTTAGAAATAAACTCTGCCACATCTTTTTTCATACCCATCCACCAGTAATGCTCCTTTAGCCCTCTATACATTTTTGTGCCACCAGGGTGCATGGTAAAAGGAGACTCATGTGCTTCCTTCAAAATGATCTGCCTCAAATCAATGTCATTAGGAACACACATTCTGCCCTGGTGTAGCAGTAGACCGTCATCTCTTATTGAGAATTCTGGTTTCTTGCCCTATCTGACTTCTTCCAACGGCTTCTGATGCCTTTCATTATTCTAAGCAGTCATTCTGATCTGATCAATCAACACTGGCTGTACATGCCATGCAACTGTTATCTGCCCCTCATCAATAATCTCTAAGCTGGTATGTAATGATCTCAATTCATGTACCATAGACAAAGGAGTAACCCGTAGACTTACCATAGTTTTGCGACTTAAGGCGTCAGCCAGCACATTAGCTTTCCCTGGCTGATAATCTATCAGACAATCATAGTCTTTTATCAACTCTAACCATCTCCTCTGTCTCAAATTCAACTCTTTCTGAGTGCCTAAATACTTCAAACTCTTATGATCTGTATAGATATAGCACTTCTCCCCATACAAATAGTGTCTCCAGATCTTAAGAGCGAACACTATAGCTGCAAGCTCCAAATCATGTGTTGGATAATTCCTCTCATGCGGTTTCAGCTGGCATGATGCATAGGCAATGACATTTCGATCTTGCATCAATACACAGCCTAACCCATTGTGAGAAGCATCACTATAAACTGTGTATTCTTTACCCGGAGTAGGTAAAGTCAGGACTGGAGCTTCAGTCAAATATTTCTTCAATTCATCAAAACTCTATTGGCATTTATCCGTCCACTGAAATTTCACATCTTTTCGAAGTAACTTGGTCAATGGAGATGCCAACATGGAGAATCCCTTCACAAATCGATGGTAGTATCCAGCTAAACTCAGAAAACTGCGAATCTCCGTTATATTTCTGGGTGGCCTCTAATTAAGGATAGCTTCTATCTTACTTGGATCTACTTTGATGCCCTCTACTGATACTACATGCCCCAAGAAGGATATTTCTTTTAGCCAAAACTCACACGTCGACAATTTAGCGTATAACTGTTTCTCCCTCAAAGTCTGCAGTATAATCCATAGATGTCTATCATGCTTTTCTGCACTTCTCGAATAGACCAATATATCATCAATGAATACCACAACAAACTGGTTGAGGTATGGTCTGAAGATAGTGTTCATCAGATCCATGAAAACAGCCGGAGCATTAGTTAACCCAAATGGCATGACCAAGAACTCATAATGGCCATAGTGCGTTCTAAAGGCAGTTTTAGGAATACTCTGCTCTTGTACTTTCAGCTGATAATAACTTGATCTCAGGTTAATTTTGGAGAACACAGCTGCACCTCTCAACTGATCAAACAAGTCATCAATGCGGGGCAATGGATATCTATTCTTCATTGTCACCTTATTCAACTGCCGATAGTCAATACATAAGCGGAGAGTGCCATCTTTCTTCTTAACAAACAACACTGGCGCTCCCCAAGGTGACACACTGAGGCGGATAAAGCCCTTGTCAAGCAACTCTTGAAATTGCACTTTCAATTCTTTCAATTCTGCAGGTGCCATTCTATATGGTGTTATGGAGATTGGGTCCACACCAGGCATAATATAAATCTCAAACTGCACCTCTCTTTCTGGAGGTAATCCTGGCAATTCATCAGGAAACACATCCGAAAAGTCACATACCGTAGGGATGTCCCTCAGTGCTGGACTCCCCACTTGGGTGTCTATCACATGTGCCAAGTATGCTTCACACCCCTTTCTGATCATCCTTCTGGCTAGTGCAGCTGAAATGATGTTTGATGGCAGTAAATGCCTCTCCCCATGTATTACCACATCACCGTACAGAGGGAGACCAAAAGTGACTGTCTTCAGTCTACAGTCAATCATGGCGTGATCCATGCCCGGCTAACCAATCCATGCCCAAGATGATATCATAATCTCTGAAGGGCATTTCAATCAAATCTGACAGAAAAACATGTCCTTGGATCACCAAAGGATAGTCTCTATAGATTCTGTTGACTCGAACCTCTTATCCTAACGGACTAGTTACTAGCACTTTAAAACCCATTTGGACACATGGAACAGTAAGTGAACTGACTATGCTAGTATTAACATATGAGTGGGTTGAACCCGGATCAAACAACACAAATACTTCTTGATCAGAGATAGAGAATGTACTGGCCACAATGTCAGAAGTTTCAGCTTCTTCCCGCTATCTCATAGTGTAGACTCTGGCTGAAACACTTCCTTGTGCTGATTGACCAACAGTGCCCTGACTGCCAGAAGCAGTGCCTCTACCTCTGCCTCTTCCTCTGCCAACTGATTATGAACCTCTAGGAGCAGGACTCTGAATAGATCCTTCGACAGTAGTAGGAGCTGGACCATATCTAGGAGCACTAGTGCAGTCTTTAGTAAGATGACCTTTACCTCCATAGTTAAAACAGGCTCCTGTAGCCCAATAGCATTCTCCCCCATGAATCTTGCCACAAGTCTCACAGGGGCGAGTAGGATATGAACCCCTGCTCGACTGCTGACCAGACCTAGGGGGTGTCTGTCCAGAGAATCTACCCCTTCCAAACCTTCCACCTCGACCTCTGCTAGGTCCCCCAAATTTCTTCTTCTTTCCAGAGGTACCACTAGGACTTGGCTTTACTGACTTTTCACCTTTATCTTTCTCTATTTTCTTAATCTTCTCTGATTTTTCTTTTGTAGGTGTCGCCTCTGATTCAATCCTTTCTAGCTCAAGTGCTTAAGAGATGAGCTCAGAGAAGTTGCTGTGTCTGAATCCCACTACTTACATCCTCAAACTGGGCTTCAAACCAGTCTCAAATCTCTTGCACCTTTCCTTGCTGGTAGAAAGGAGACTCCCAGCATAGTGGCTTAAGTGGGAGAACTCCCTCTCACACTCTGCCACTGATATACTCCCTTGCTTTAAACTCAGAAATTCTTGCAGTTTCTGATCCACATATGCATCTAGGACATATTTCTGTCTGAACTGTTTGATGAAGTTGTCCCAGGTCAGTACTGGTGATTCAGCCAAGCTGTGGGGGATGGTCTTCCACCAATTATATGCATCCCCTTGCAATAGTGACACAGAGTATTCAAACTTCAACTCATCTGGGCAGTGCAGCTTCTTGAACACTCTATCCATCCTTTCAAGCCATTGCTCTACCTCTAAAGGGTCCACTGTACCCTTAAATTATGTAGCCCCATACTTCAACGGCTTGTCATACTGTCTGACTGGAGGCTGTGGTTGTACCACAGGTGTCTAAAGTGGAGCTTGAGCAGGCATACCCCCAGCCATTTGTTGAAACATTGCCGCCATCTGCTGTGCGAACTGTGCATGAAACTGCGGCATTTGTGGGGCTGGTGCCACTGACCCATTAACATTCTGTAGAGCTAGGGCTTCCCCTTGTGTCTCAACTTCAACAGATTGCTCAACAGAGTGATCTCCTTCTTCTATTTCAGTCTGAAGTTAGGGTATCTCCTGAACAAATAACACAAGGAGATTCCCTCCGTTAGTTCATATTTACGATGTAATGCACTGTATGTAACAAATAAGGATATTGAACAGTTGTACTTAGCAAAGAAAAGACACAAATTCATAAGTAAAACCTACTTCAAAAATTTTGCTCTGATACCACTAAAACATGTCACACCTTACCCCTCTGTAAGGCATAACATGATCCCGTAGAATACCTAATGAACTACCGAACTTCATCTACCGATAACTCATTAAGTACCCTACAAGGAATTTTAAAACAATTTTCTTACTTTTATAAGTGGTGAGAATTTCTAAATAGATATTAAAACATTTAATTAAAGTTAAAAACTAGTTAAAATTTTTGGCCCTTTTTTTTTTCTGCAAATTTTATAAAAATTTCGGCAGAGTGCCGTCTGTATTTTGAGAAAACAGTTCTTCAAATTCCTGTAAAAAAAGCACTTACAATAATTTGTCTCAACAACTTCTTCAAATTCACAATCATCCCAATCAATTTCAACATCATTTATCAACTTTCAAAAATTCAAATCCATAATTTTCAATTCAAATACCATCCAAAATATTACTAATTACTTTCATTCAAATTAAAATAAAATACTTCCATTCATATGTAATTAAATGTAAAACAACTTATATACATCATACTAAAAATTTACATTAGGAAAAATTCAAACTAAAATTTATTACAAATTTTATACAAACTGCTCAAGACCAGTTTTACATGTCCATATATTTACATACATTACATACATCAAAATAAATTTTTACAGTCAGAGTATAAAATATACCCGATAGACTTCAAAGTAGGTAGCTCCTCTGTCCTCAGCAGCTCACTCTACTGCTCTTTTAGTCTCTATATCTGCGACAGTAATAACAGCCATCGCTGAGTACGAGGACTCAGTGGTGCATAACATACTAAAATAATCTTTATGCAGAATTCAAATCATATTTATTCAAAAATTGGACTGAAAATGAGAGTTAAATACAAAATATAAATTATGAGATTTTAATCCAAACAATTTCATTTCGAAGTGTCAAAACCAATTTCATAAAACCCACAGTTATATCATGCCATTCGAAATAAATATAATCTCAATAGCCAAAGGCTAAGGAGAAGTCACATCACAAGGCTAGCTAGCTCAAATATATAGGAACCCATTCTTTTTCTTCTTCTACTGGCACACACCTCAACACTTCAGCCAGAGAAGGAATCAAAATTCGAAACTGATTACCCTCACTAGTCATGCTAGTGAGGTGTTCAAATATATGGTCATGACACTGTGGTTTTAAAACTTATCTTAACAATTTACTAAACATTTATGCCATCTCAAATATACACAAATAACTTTCAACAATTTACATCAAAAGCATAATAAATATTTTATCACAATGATGTCACAATTCAATATTTCAATTTATTCAAAATAATATGCAGAAGAAAATTTACAGAAATTCTACGTTGTGCACAAACCTTATGTGAGTCGCCTTTTGGCCTTAACTCGACACCTCAGGTTCTTTCCCGGTGTTCTTTTCCACTGAAATACACAGTTTCACAGTGTTTCAGTATCATAACTTAGCATAATCTAAAAATAAATTTAAATTCACTTTTACCTAGTTCTAATGTGCTAAACTTGATATTCTTTAAAATTTGTGTTTCGGGGTTACTATTCACGATACTATTCAAGTCAATTTATTAACTTTCTAAGGCTTAATAGGTATGGGAATTCCAACTTCACCCACATACCACATTTTGGTTACTAAATTTGTTGGTTTTGGTTGTTTACTCAAAATTTAAGTTTTTTAGGCAGATTTACAAATTTTCAGTTTTGGTGTCTTAAGTTGTACTATTCCATTAGTCATTTTTCTGTTAGAATTTGGTAAAACTTTCTTCATAGAAAATGTTTTCTATTGTCTTAACTTTATTCTCCTTTTTGAATCACTCTATTTGGAGTTTTGTAGCTCAAGTTATAGCCATTTGAATCATGGCTGTCGGATTGGACTTAACCCAGATTTCTGGGCACCAAACTAGTTTTGGTAGTTTTAGGTCACCGATTTTGGGTGGTCAAATGACTTGGTTAAGGGCATAATTTGGGTTTGTGTTCTTCATGAAAGTTTTAGGTATATATCTCAACTTTCCACTGGTAAAATTTTAGGTCATTTAGACCTGCCTAGCCCAAGTTATGGCCAAATGAACAGTTCATTTGGTTATTTTTGTACAGGTCAGATTGCCTAATCCGGATTTGGTCAATTTGTTCACTAGGTTTTGGTCACTTTTTGGGCAGGATTCCTAAATGAAAAATGTTCCATTTTGTGTTTATTTTCATTCTCAATTGGCCTCACACTTGTAAATTTTCAGTTTTGGTCCCTCAAAGGGATCTTGGTCCTGCTGCCTGCAATATGGCCATTTTTAGTCCGAATTTAAACTCACTTCTAACGCTTTCAACACATCTCAATTGGTCACAAATGACCATTTTTTTATCTCAAACAAGGTCAAACACACCATTTAACCAATTCTCACATTTTTGCCTCCCAAACCCCAGGTGCCCAAAACCCTAGTTCATGCCATTTGTTGCATTTAGCTAATTAAACACTTATAAACATGCTTCCTTAACTCATTCAAGCTTATCTAATCTACTAATTCAATCAAAATACATATATACACCATCAAACCCTAGCTGGCCAAAATTCAACTTTGTCCCCTAACACTTGTTTTCATTTCATTTTAAGCTTATTTCCAAGTTCATTCAATCATAAACACATGTATTAAATTCAAAATTCCAAAGTAAATAGCTTACCTCAACTTTGAAGTTCAATAACCCAATTTCTTCTTTCTTTTCTTCTTTCTTTCTTGCTCAATCTCCTCTTCTAGTTGCCAAAACAAGTTTTAACTATGGTGAGTAATTTTTCTATGGTGAAGTTTTTAGTTTCTCAAGCTCAAAGATGAGCTTTAATGGTAATTTGGTGAGGGAGAGTTGAGAGAGGGATATGGGGCGGCAAGGAAGAAGATGGTTTTTTTTTTTCTTTTATGTTTTTAGTCTTATGGAAGACCATAAAATCAAAATAATTAAATTTATTAATTATATATTTATTGCATCATGCATGAGGTCATGCATGATGTCATCACTTTTTACTTTTCCTTTTTCCTCTTTTTTTTTTATTTATTTTTCCATTAGTTCTTTAATTTAATTTCCGATTCCGAAATTTTCTTTTCTCTGATTTTATTTAACAGTTAGGTCAAGAGTCAGCTCTCGGGGTCAATTGACCAAATTGCCCCTCGCCAGACCCGGTTTACAAATAATTCAATATTTCTTCTGGCTCCCTGACCTAATTATTTGACTGGTTTAACAACTCTTTTTCATGATTTTCTCTTTTTCACTGTGTTCGTAATAGTCCTAAGGACCGCAGCGTCATATTTTACGGTTCGAAATTTGAGTTTAAATCGACTTCGCAATCCTTCCCGAGAAGGTCACCCATCGCTGTGACTCTCAGCTCATTTAACTTCTTATGTTCTGTTTTTCTTATTTATACTTAACTAATTAGCAATTATTAATTATTTGTGTTCAGGGCTTATCTAGTTATCTTAAGTATGGTTCTAATCCCCTCAGTTGTCCGGACCGACACCGGTCACCGGAATAGTGAAATATACCAGGCTATACAAATAGGGGTGTTACAATAAAAGTCATATTTCCTTTCCTCATTTGCACTTTTGCTTTCTCTTCACTATTCTCTGATTTCTTATTCCAGTGAATCCTCTGCTTCTCCAATTTAAAGGTAAAACGTCATTTCTTTAAAGTTTTCTACATTTTTCATTTGAAAATGAGTTGAGAGGGTGGTTCTAGTGTGACTCCTCAGACTCCAGCGATCATTTTTAGCAAAGATTCGAGCACCCATGAGCTTAATTCTAACTCAGGTCATCGAGCTGAAGGTGTCAGGGGAGGTGTTAAAGTTACCGGTACATCTTATCTGGTGTCTACCAATACGACTGAGCCTAGTGCTATCCCTGTTCGAAATGTTAGTGCTAATTCCTTCGTGTCAGGTGTGCCATCGGGGGTGAGCGAGACTGTTTCTGCCTTAAGTGGGTGGGATCTATTAGATCTCACGAAATCATATGGAATAGATAAGGATAGATTTTGAGTTTCATTACCAGGCAAAGGGGGCGAGCAGATACTATCCTCATTTGGCCAGTTAGAGTGGTCGTGTATAAACAATAGTTGAAATGTGGTCTTTGGCTACCTTTTGGTCATCTTTGATGTCAAAGTTTTAAAGTATTACCAACTGTCCATCCTACAAATGCACCCTAATGCTTAGAGGCTGCTATTAGCGTTTTAAGCACTATGCCGAAGAAAAGGATACATGCATTCGCTCCAGTGTTTACCACTTTTTTTAATTGAACACTCGTGAAACTGAGGAGTATTTGCATTTTCATGCCCAAAAAGGGATGGGGCTTTTTGCCAATCTTCTGTCTTTTCTGAAGAAATGGAAAGACCGATTCTTCTTTATTGAGGACACTGCAGATGAGTGCTAGAGCGGTATTAGGACTAGTTGGAATTGTTTGGCCAATAAAAAGGTTGACAAACTAAGGCTCTTTCCTGAGATAAACGAGCTAAAAACAATCATTCACTTTAACAAGATTGTAATCAGCCAAATTATAGAAGCCGAAAATAAGTGGTGGAAAGCGACTTATGTGCTGTAGGAGTCGACCTTAGCCGATTATTATAATAACCTTCCGATAGAGGGTAAAAACTTGAACTTGCTCTTTTATATTTTTTTTTATTTACTGAGATTATTTTATTCACTGAGATTATTTTATTCTTATAGATATGGCGAGCAGCGCCAAAAACATTAAAATCTGATAAGGAAAAAAAGAAGAAGGTTGGTCGCACCCCACCTGCTGATGATGTCACTACACCTGCTGCTAAGAAAACTAGGGTTATCGTATCGCTCTCCTCTCCTCACTCGGGCGAGGGATGTCCTGACACCTCGGCTCCTTGTTCTACACCTAAGAAGAATGAGACTATTCCTCCTCCTCCTCCTCCTCTTCCTCCATAGCCGAGGCAAATAGTGGATAAGCGCTGGTGAGCGAATCAGTTATGGACAACTTGAGGCTTGCCAACTGGTTTACTAAAAAATGTATGCTCCCTCTGGACTATGCTCAATTAGAGGGTGAACATGATGACGATCTGGCTCTACGATCAGTGTCCCTCCTCTTGGAGCAATTATCTTACACTCAAATTTTAAGAGAGAGAAACCAAGCACTGCGAGGTCGCATTGGTACTTAAAAAACTGATCTTACACTGCTAACAGAAGCTATGGATACTTCAAAGAAGAGGGCTTAGGACTCTAAAACCGATCTTCAACAGTTAAAGGAGAAGTTTTTTACTCTCGAAGGTGATCTTGTTGCTACCAGGGAGAGGCACTTAGTTATGGAAGCCAAGCTAAGGAAGAAGATAGGGGAGTTAGAGGGTGACCGGGCCAACATCGACGAGCAGATTGCTGATATCTATGTTTAAGGCACAAATTGTTGTAATAGGATTGATATTTTTATTATAGGTTCAGATAATCGTCGAAATGACTGATATTTTTTAAATGTGAAAAAAGAAATAAAAAAGTAATTTTTAACTTATAAACTTATTATAATAAATTAAGAGAAAATTTTATGAAATAAAATTAATATTTAAAAATTTTTTAATTATAAATTTAAATTAAAAGATAAAAATAAAAATAAATGCTATAAAAATATTCCAAAACCTTGTGTTTGGTGAGTTTTGTTTTTATTTTTGTGAAGAAATTTTGCCCTTCATTTTATTAGTAATGACATTTATGTATTTTCATTTTTTTTAGAGTTGATTTTAATTATATATTATATTAATTTCTCATAATCCTTAAGTCAGTCTAACATTGTACTATCATGTAACTTAAACACTCCATTAAAAATTTCATAAAATTTCTATAGAAATTTTATTATACCACAAAAATTATATTAAATTTCCAAAAATTATACTAAATATTGCGTTTATTAAATATTTTAAATTGACAATGAAGAGTTTAAAAGAGTAATTTAATTTTCTTTTATTTTGACTAATAATATTAATTTTTTAAGGAATGGATAATATTATTCATAAAATAAAAATTAAAAGATTAAATTATTTTCAATTAAAAATAAAGATATTACTCAAATTTAGCTTTAAATTCATTAAAAACAAATATAAAAAATCCCGATCCACGCTGCTTATCCACATTGGCCGCTATCATTATCACTAGACCCTTCAATTTCATCATATTTACACCCCTAACCTTCCTTCATTTTTGCTCCCCTATTTTGTCTATCTTCCTCCATCTCTTGTGGTCTTACTTCACTGATTGCTTTGCTTCGGTCTCTTCTACGCTTGATCGATGGCGCGAGGAACTTCCCAGTCTCAAACCGCTTCCTCCTCTACCTCCCGTCCCGGCGTCGTGGCTCCTCGCGGGTCTGCTGCTGCTACGGCTGGCTTACGTCGCCGCCGCCTTGGATCCTCTGCTTCCGGTTCTGCATCCGGTGCTGCCGGGGGACTCGGAGGTGGCAGCAGCAACATGCTCCGATTCTATACTGATGATGCTCCGGGCCTCAAGATCTCTCCCACTATCGTCCTCGTGATGAGCCTCTGCTTCATCGGTTTCGTCACCGCTCTTCACGTGTTTGGCAAGCTTTATCGCGGCAAGGTGGCTCCCGGAGCCTAAACTGAACGATCCGAAACCAAGCCCCAACCCAAGTCCAAGTCAGAAGATGTGCCTGTTGTTGCGGATCTTTGACTGGTAACTGAATGCTTTTTTTCCCCTTACCCACTCCCTTGTTGTGTTGCTCTGTAAATGATGGGAGGGTTGTAGCGAGTAGGAGCTTTGTTGTTGAAATCGAATTTGCAATCGTTGGATTCTATTACTTGATGGAAGTTAACAAGTGAGTTTTGGGTGTTCTATTATTTGTTTTGATCGATTTTTCTGGTTTTGTTTATTTGCTTCACTTGTTCTTGATTGCTAGTTTATGTCATTGGTAATACGAGATGGATCGGCTGATTAGAGTTGGGTATTGTGGTTTATTGATTGCTAGTATATGACATTGGCATTGGTTTTGTTTATAAGCAACTTGCTAATGTTCGGCTTCAGATTTTTCTAGCTCTGTTTATGATATCAAATGTACCATCACATTGTGAGATGATAGCTTGTGGCAATGTAGTTGCACCGAAAATGAATGCCCATGAGAATTGAGTAGGTGAACTGAGGTGATTGTCTTCTTATCCAAGACTATGCTTTTCAATGTCCATGAATTGAGAGGTAGATGTGGTCATTGGCTTGTTAGTTGCTGCTACTCATTGGAGAGAGAATGGCAAATAGCAACTGAAGCAGGAATTTGTTTAGCCCCTTATTTTGTTAAAGGGCCTTGGCCACAAATACAATCTCCTTTTTGCCTTTTGTTATTTCTTGGTCTCTGGCCTCGGCCACAACCATAACCTGCTTTTCTCTTTACCCCATGAAGATTTGAGATTTTCTAGTGTTCTCTGTTCCGGGAATTACCCAAATTTACAAGCTTCCTTCTCCCGTCTTTTGTAAATTTTGGTCTCCAGTGTAAGTGGCAACAATGCATTTAAATTACCTGCATGGGTTTGGTAGTCTGCTTTTAGAGGAGCAATGAGCTATTAATTTCCAGCTTGAGTATGGTTGTTTGATGGAGCTGAGTAGCTTGGTGATTGATTGAGAAAGAAGAAGGGAAAATAAAAAAGTTACTTTAGTTTTGCAAAAAATAATTTATATATAAAAAATATTTTTTAATAAATATTTTCTATTACTTGCTTGCAATGCAAAGTTAAAGCTAATGATACGTGTTTATATCATATATGTCATGCCCCAACTTATGGGCCGGACGGGCAGTAGGATCTGGACCAGCCTAAAGCCCCCGAGGCCCGTAGTAAACCTAACTATTCCCCGACCTAACTCTAAGGCCATTTGGGCCCAATTTCAAGAATTCAACCGGACAGAGTTCGGCCATAAAATGGACCTTTTAACGGGGAGTTTTTGACTCACCCGACCTGTAAACACAATATACAATCAATTGGGGAGCTCAGCTCACCCTTCACATACTCAAATGTCACAAAAATAAATGGGAGCTCAGCTCCCTCATCCAGTCCAACATACATGCATATAATAAGTTTACAGGTCCAACATGGCAATTATATTACAGACCCAAATCAAATGAATATTTCTAACACATGCGGAATTCTAAAAGTTAACAGAATTACACAAACATTAATAAACAACCTGCGAAGGAGAAAAACAGGTTAACCACAACAATAATCCTCCTGTAGCCTGAAAAAAATAATGAACAGGAGTGAGCGTTCGACTTAGAGACTAAAATATCAATTTCAACCATAATCTCTATAACTATCTAAAGCTAATGTACCCTGTAGAGTGAAATGCAACATCGGTAATATTTTCACATCATAACAGCAAAAAGGTAATTTGGAGCACTCACACACCCGATAATGTCAAACAATACATATATGGGAGCTGATCCCCTATACAACTCTCTTAATCCAAACTGTGCCAGCGAAGAACTCAAGCTCGAACTTCCATTTAATAAACCAAATCTGGGTCCCAGCGAAGAACTCAAGCTGCGTTTACCCCGAAGGATCAGGTTCCAGTGAAGATCTCAAGCCGTGTCTACTCGTCCTATCCATATCCAACACTATACCACACGCATGCCAACGCACACACACTGCTTCAAATTACCACAAACATATCCAGGGCACTTTAACAGTTGTGAATGCAACATAAAACGTGCCTAGAGTTTAACTACATAGATACATACATATCGGTGATGCATGGGCATTATTGAACATATAATAATATCGAAATTACAATTAAAATTAATATTTTACTTACAGACTTAGCAGCAATCACTGTGGAGGCTAGGCGGAAGAAGAAGGCTGTCTCGGCTCACCTGACAATTTTATTATAATTATTTAGTACATTTGACCCAATACAAACTAAGAAAAGACTAAGGATGTCCTAAGTTGTGCCGAAAATTCAGCAGAGTCTCCCCTATACCTAGGACTTACCCAACTTGCAAAAAGGCTTAAAACGCACTTCTATATCCACAAACCATATATCCACAACTCAATCACATCACACAGCCTCTCCTGGGCCCATCCAAACAGTCATCAATCACACGATTTAAAATTATAATTTAGTCCTTATAATTGACCCTTTTTGCAAAACCTACCCAAATAAGCTCTAAAAATTTTAAAATTTTGCCTCGCGGTCCTTAAGAATATTACTAAGTTAATGCAAAAAGAATCATAATTTTTTAAGTTACCACGGATATTTTATGAATTTTTTAATCCCATTCAAGCAATAGAAAATTACGAAAAAGTAAGGTTCGGGTTTACCTATGCCGATTCTGACTTCGGGGACACACTCGGGACGTCTGACAACGGTGAGGTAGCCAAAATCTCGATCTAATTCCAAGACTTTTTCGGTAGCCTGTCTGTCTGACCAAAAATTCATAGACCTTGGCAACCGTCGAATTTCTGCGAATTAAAAGTACCTACACCAAGCCCACAACACGGGGGTTAGTACATAATTTTTATGAAATTTTCTAAGCTCATTTAATGCTCGGAAAAACACTACAAAGTTTCGTGGGACCCACTGAAAAACGATGTCGGAAAATTTTGAAATTTATATTGCCGCGAAGCTCTCGACGAGTGGAGCGCTCTGGTACTCTCGGTTTTCTCATGGGGTTCACGGTTTGCGAGAAATCTAGCATAAAAGTCGAAATGGGCTAAAACTTTTTGGACAAAAATTGGGCAAACCACTCAATGGATTTTAGTGTTCTTGGTATCTATGGAAAGCTTTCGAGGTGTAGATGGTGTTTGACACAAGACTCGGCCCAATCGGAAGCCATATCGGCCGGATTTCGGTCAGAAAGCCGAAACGGCGCGCTGCGCGCAGGTAGGTCTTCGCGCTCGTTTTTTGGCCGCCTGGAGCGTCGGCTGGTCGTGGGGAGTTGCTGGGGCAGTGCGCCGGCGAGGTGGGGAAGGCTGGGTGGCGGCGGCGCGGCCTGGGGGTGAGGGAGGAGAGAGAAAATAGGAGAGAGAGGAAGGAGGATCGGGACGCGCGGGGAAGAGAAGAAGAAGAAAAGAAAGGCTGGTCCGATTAGACCGGTCCGGTTCGATTCGGCCGGTCCGATTCAGGATACAAAATTTTAAATTTTTACTATGCCTTGGGACCGAAAACAAGGCCCAAAAATTTTTAAAAAAATTCTAGAAAACTCATAAAAATTCGTAGACTCAAAATATATTTTTAGTTTTGCTACGTGGTCTTTAAATTAATTTTTAAAATAATCAAAGTTTTATATTTTCGAGAAATTAAAATCGATTTCTAAAATTCGAAAAATTTCAAATAAATTTCTAAAATTTAAATAAAATAAAAATATTAATATTACTCACAAAATAATAAATTTAAAAATTTGGGGTGTTACATTCTTCCCCTCTTACAGAAAATTCGTCCTCGAATTTTTACAAAAGGCAGAATAAAGTACAGAATTACACATTGAATAGATAAGGGTAATTACTATGCATGTCCCGCTCTGACTCAGGTGCACTCTTCCACTGACTGGCTCCTTCACAAAATCTTAACCATAGGGATCTGTTTTGATCTTAGCTGTCTCACTTGGTAGTTCACTATGGCTACAGGTTGCTCCTCAAACGTCAGGTTTTCTTTCAGCTCTATTACATCCGGCTGTAGCACATGAGAAGGATCAGGAATGTATTTCCTGAGCATGGAGATGTGGAATACAGGATGAACATAAGAAAGGTTGGGTGGTAACTCCAACCGGTATGCAACTGCTCCTACTCTGTCAGTAACTTCAAAAGGTCCAATAAACTGAGGTGCCAACTTGCCATTCTTTCCAAATCTCATGACTCCCTTCATCGGAGAAATCTTCAGGAATACATAGTCGCCTACTGCAAACTCTACATCCCTCCGTCTGGGATCTGCATAACTCTGCTGCCTACTGAAAGCTGTTTTCAATCGTTCCCTGATTAAAGGAACTATCTCTGAAGTGTACTGTACTAGGTCTACATCATGCACCTTTACTTCTCCCATTTCTATCCAACACAGATGGGACTTAAACTTTCTGCCATACAATGCCTCATAGGGTGCCATCCCTATGCTGGAGTGATAACTGTTGTTGTAACCAAACTCCACCAAAGGTAGCTGATCATTCTATTGACCTCCAAAATCCAAAACACTCATGCAAAGCATGTCTTCCAGTGTTTGGATTGTCCTTTCGGACTGTCCGTCTGTTTGAGGGTGGAAAGCGGTACTAAAGTTCAACTGCGTGCCAAGTGCCTCTTGCAACTTTCTCCAAAATCGAGAAGTGAACTGGGGCCCTCTGTCAGATATTATGGAAGCAGGAACTCCATGCAATCTGACGATTTCTCGAATATAGAGTCGGGCGTACTGTGCAACAGAATATGTGGTCTTCACAGGCAATAAATGAGCTGATTTGGTTAGGCGGTCTACAATTACCCATATCGAATTATATCCTCGCGTAGTATGAGGCAACTCAGTCACAAAATCCATAGTAATCATTTCCCACTTCCATTCTGGGATAGGGAGCTCTTGCAGCTTCTCTGACGGCCTCTGGTGTTCAAACTTCACCTTCTGACAAGTTAAGCACTTGGACACGAAGTCTGCTATATCTCTCTTCATGTCATTTCACCAATAACTATCTTTCACATCATAATACATCTTGGTAAAGCCTGGGTGGATATTGTACAGTGTATAGTGTGCCTCTCGCATGATTTCATTTCTGAGATTGTTCACATCGGGCACATATATCCTGGAACCTTGCATAAGGGCGTCATCATTGGCAAATCCAAACTTACCACCTTCATCCTGCTGTACTCTTTCTATGATCTTCATCAATTACTGGTCTCTGTGCTGGGAAACTCTAATCCTGTCTCGCAGGTCTGGTCTCACTGAAAAATGAGCCAACAATACTCCCTCATCTGAAAGATCTAGGATTTGACTTTAATCCATCAACTCTTGTACTTCCCGAATCAACGATCTCTTATCCGCTGATATGTGCGCCAAGCTGCCAGAAGATTTTCTGCTCAAAGCATCTGTTACTACATTGGCCTTCCCAGGGTGGTACTGGATGGTACAATCATAGTCCTTCAGAAGCTTCATCCATCTCCTCTGTCTCAAGTTTAAATCCCTCTGTTGGATGATGTACTTCAAACTCTTATGGTCGGTGTATATCTCGCACACTTCACCATACAGGTAGTGTATCCAGATCTTTAGTGCAAAGACTACAGTCGCTATTTTCAAATCATGGGTGGGGTAGTTTTGTTCATGCCTCTTTAGCTGTCTTGAAGCATAAGCCACTACTTTTTCATTCTGCATCAAAACACACCCTAAGCCAACTCTGGAGGCGTCACAGTACACGGTATATCCTTTACCACTCATCGGTAGTGTAAACACAGGGGCGGTGGTTAGACACTCCTTAAGCTTCTGGAAACTCTCCTCACAATCATCTGTCCAAATGAATGGAATATTCTTCCGAGTTAACTTAGTTAGGGGAGCTGCTATCCTGGAAAAATCCTGCACAAAACGCCTATAGTAGCTACTAGGCCGTAAAACTTTGCACCTCGGATGGCTTGTAGGCCTAAGCCAATCGATTCTGACCTCAATTTTCTTGGGATCCACTTGAATGCATTCACTAGAAACCACATGTCCCAAGAATGAGATGCTTTCTAGCCAAAATTCACATTTTAAAAATTTGGCATATAGCTGGTGCTCCCTCAAAGTCTGCAACACTATCCTCAAGTGCCACACGTGTTCTTCCTCAGTCCGAGAGTATACCAAAATGTCATTTATGAATACGATGACAAAACGGTCTAGGAATGGCCTGAACACCCTGTTCATCAGGTCCATGAAGGCTGTTGGTGTATTAGTAAGTCCAAAAGACATCACCAAGAACTCATAATGACCATATCTTGTCTTGAATGTTGTTTTGGACACATCCTCATCCTGATTCTCAACTGATGGTAGCCTGATTGCAGGTCTATCTTGGAAAAGAATCTAGCTCCTTGGAGCTGGTCAAACAGATCATCGATCCGAGGAAGTGGATACTTGTTATTCAGAGTCACCTTATTCAGCTGTCTATAATCAATACACAACTTCAAGGACTCATCTTTCTTTCTCACAAATAGAACAGGAGCACCCTATGGTGAAGTGCTCGGACGTATGAAACCCTTGTCCAAAAGCTCTTGTAGTTGCTCCTTTAACTCTTTCAATTCTGCTGGTGCCATCCTGTAAGGCGGCATTGATATGGGGTTTGTACCCGGCACAACATCAATGCAAAACTCTATTTCTCTTCCTGGTGGCAATCCTGGAAGCTCCTCAGGGAAGACATCCATAAATTCTCTAACAACAGGAACATTTTCCATGTTGACACATTCTACATATGTATCTCTCACCAATGCCAAATACTCTTGACATCCACGCCCCAACATTTTTCTAGCACTAATTGTTGATACCAAATTATATGGAGCCATGCTCCTGTCACCATCAAAGCTAAACTCTTCCACACCAGGTATGTGGAAATACACCTTTTTGTTCCTGTAGTCTAAAGTGGCATAATGAGTTGCCAACCAATCCATTCCCAGAATTACATCGAAATTCATTACTAGTAGAGGAACCAAGTTTGCTGGGAGGATCTTTCCATCCACTATTACTGGGCTACCCGGAAAAACCATATCTACATCTATGTTGTCACTAAGCGTGGTAGCTACAGACAAAGGGCATTCTAAAGTTGTAGGGTTCCTATCCAATCTCATGGCAAAAACTGGGGAGACAAATGAGTGCGTAGCACCCGGATCTATTAAAACATGAGCCTCATAGGAACAGACTAGAAGAATACCTGCCACAACTGCATTGGAAACCTGAGCATCATGGTAGGTCAAGGTGAAAACCCGAGCTTGACCCCTACCCTAGGTTGCAGAACCCTGATACTGACTCCTACCTCCTGATCTGCCTCCAAATCCACGTCCCCCTTGTCCTTGGCCTTGTTGGCCACTGAACTGACTGCCTGCCATGCTGGAAGCACCAGGATACAACTGACGAGGAATATTTGCAACAGAATCCTGTGACCCCATCTGTGGCTCGCTGAACACTGAGCATTCCCTAGCAAAGTGACCTGGTTGGCCACACCTGAAGCATACTCTTGAACCCATCAGACAAGGTCCTGAATGTCCTCTTCCACATTGTGCACAAGGCGCAAGGGAGGATCCTGAACCAGACCAAGAACTGCTGTACCCCGAACTGTGACCACTGTTGGATTCGTATCCGGGTCTGAATTCTCGAGATTTGTGTCTAAAACCACTCCTCTTACTCCTACTTTTTCCTCTGTAATTACTCTGGCCTCCGCTGTCCGGAGCACCCATGTGGGGAACACCTGAAGAACCCTCTGCTCTATTTTTCTTTGCTCTTCCACTGTCATCTCCGGTGTAGCTAATCTCAATCTGTCGAGCTCGATCAACTACCACATCAAAAGACTGATCAGACATCATGGCCATGTTTGCATACCTCCTGTCCAGCCCCTTTAGGAATCTTTTCACCTTCATATTTTCAGTAGCCACTGCAATAGGGGCATATCTGCTTAATTTCAGAAATTATGTAGCATATTCATCTATAGACCTGCCATTCTGTCTTAAGGCCTCAAAGGCCCACTGCTTTTGATCTCTGAAACTTTCTGGTACAAATCTGTTGATAAACAGTTCCACAAACTGGGTCCATGACAAACCTTCTATTCGAGGTAATATGTAGTCATTCATCCATTGTCTAGGCATAGGCCCCATGACATGCTGCATACACTCTGAGTTTCCTATCAGTCAACTGCAACTCCATCCCTTCCTGTTTGCAAGAATCCAAAAACCGATAGGCACCGTTCGACACATCATAAGTACCAGGCTTCAATTTCTTGAAATTAATTATCTGTTTGTAAGGTTCCCCTCTTGGTGTGGTGGACTGCTGCTGTTGGGGAGGGTGGACCATATACTGTGCCATCATATTGATGGTTCTCTGCAAACCAGCTAGAGTAGTTGCCATTGGGTCCATGGGACCCAGGGCCACAAAAGACTGTTCTTGAGCTGGTGGTGGCTGCTCTTCTACTTGAGCAGCTCTAGGCCTCCTATCTCGCCTCCTCGGGGCAGGCGCCTCATCCTATGCCGACACCTCGTCAGGCACATCTGGTTCTGGTGCAGTGGCAGCTCTCTTACTTCTACGCATTTTCTTGAAATTCAGCAGCATTAGTCCATAAAATTTCAAAACTGCATATTACACTGCTCTATAAACTCATATTTGCACACAATATATGAAGCAGAAACTAGAAGCAAAGATGACAATGCAAGACGAATGTGGACCCTATTTTCCGCATGCGACTCCTATTAGACTCTTTCCAACACTTTAGATAATTATTCCCTATGAATCTGGAGCCTAAGCTTTGATACCACATTTGTCATGACCCAACCTATGGGCCGGACCGGCACGAGGACTTGGGCCAGCCTAAACTCCCCGAGGCCCGTAGTAAGCCTAACTATTCCTCGACCTAACTCTAAGGCCCATTTGGGCCCAATTTCAAGAATTCAATCGGACAGAGTACGGCCATAAAATGGACCTTTCAACGGGGAGTTTTTGACTCACCCGACCTGTAAACACAATATACAATCAATTGGGGAGCTCAACTCACCCTCCACATACTCAAATGTCACAAAAATAAATGGGAGCTCAGCTCCCTCATCCAGTCCAACATACATGCATATAATAAGTTTACATGTCCAACATGGCAAATTATATTACAAACCCAAATCAAATAAATGTTTCTAACACATGCGGAAATTCTAGGAGTTAATAGAATTATACAAATATTAATAAACGACCTGCGAAGAAGAAAAGAAGGTTAACCACAACAAACATCCTCCTGTAGCCTGGAAAAATAATGAATAAGAGTGAGCATTCAACTCAGAGAGTAAAATATCAATTTTAACCATAATCTCTATAACTATCTAAAGCTAATGCACCCTGTAGAGTGAAATGCAACATTGGCAATATTTTCACATCATAATAGCCAAAAGGTAATTTGGAGCATTCACACACCCGATAATGTCAAACAATACATATATGGGAGCTGATCCCCTATACAGCTCTCTTAATCAAAACTGTGCCAGCGAAGAACTCAAGTTCGGACTTCCACTTAATAAACCAAATCGGGGTCCAAGCGAAGAACTCAAGCCGTGTCTACCCCAAAGGACCAGGTCCCAGCGAATATCTCAAGCCGTGTCTACCCGTCCTGTCCATATCCAACACTATACCACATGCACGCCAACGCACACACAATGCTCCAAATTACCACAAACACATCCAGGGCATTTTAACAGTTGTGAATGCAACATAAAACGTGCCTAGAGTTTAACTACATAGATACATACATATAGGTGATGCATGGGCATGCTTGAACATATAATAATATTGAAATTACAATTAAAATTAATATTTTACTTACAGACTTAACAACAGTCACTGTGGCGGCTGGGCGGAGGAAGAAGGCTGTCCCGACTCACCTGACAATTTTATTACAATTATTTAGTACATTTGACCCAATAAAAACTAAGAAGAGACTAAGGATGTCCTAAGTCGTGCCGAAAATTCGGCAGAGTCTCCCTTATACTTAGGACTTACTAAACCTGCAAAAAGGCTTAAAACACACTTCTATATCCACAAACCATATATCCACAGCTCAATCACATCACACAGCCCCTCCTGGTCCCATCCAAACAGTCATCAATCACACGATGTAAAATTACAATTTAAACCTTATAATTGACCCTTTTTGCAAAAACTACCTAAATAAGCTTTAAAAATTGTAAAATTTTACCTCGCGGTCCTTAGGAATATTGCTAAGCTAATACAAAAAGAATCATAATTTTCTAAATTACCATGAATATTTTATGAATTTTTTAATCCCATTCAAGCACTAGAAAATTACGAAAAAGTAAGGTTCGAGTTTACCTATGCTAATTCCGACTCTGGGGACACGCTCGGGACGTCTGACAATCGTGGGATAGCCAAAATCTCGATCTAATTTCAAGACTTTTTCGGTCGCCGGTCTGTCTGGCCGGAAATTCACAGACCCGGGCAACCGTTGATTTTCTGTGAATTGAAGGTACCTACACGAAGCCCACAACACGGGGGTAGTACATAATTTTTATGAAATTTTCTAAGCTCATTTAATGCTCAAAAAAATATTACAAATTTCGTGGGACCCACTGAAAAATGGTGTTGAAAAATTTTAAAATTTATATTGCCGCGAAGCTCTCGATGAGTGGAGCGCTCTAGTACTCTCGGTTTTCTCGTGGGGTTCACGGTTTGCGAGATATCTAGCCCAAAAGTCGAAATGGGCTAAAACTTCACGGATAAAAATTGGGCAAACTGCTCGATGGATTTTGGTGTTCTTGGTGTCTATGGAAAGCTCTCGATGTGTAGATGGTGTTTGACACAACACCCGGCCCAATCAGTGGCCGGATCGACCGGGAAGCCGAAACGGCTCGTTGCGCGTAGGTGGGTCTTCGCGCGCGTTTTTCAGCCGCTTGGAGCGTCGGTTGGCCTTGGGGAGGCGCTGGGGTGGTACGCCGGCGAGGTGGGGAAGGCTGGGTGGCAGCGGCGCGGCCTGGGGGTGAGGGAGGAGAGAGAAAACGGGAGAAAGAGGAAGGAGGGTCGGGACTCGCGGGGAAGAGAAGAAGAAGAAAAGAAAGGTCGGTCCGATTCGATAGGTCTGATCCGGTCTGATTCGATTCGGTCGGTCCGATTCATGATACAAAATTTTAAATTTTTACTCTGCCTTGGGATCGAAAACGAGGCCTAAAAATTCCAAAAAAAATTCTAGAAAACTCAGAAAAATTCTTAGACTCAAAATATATTTTTAGTTTTGCCACGTGGTCTTTAAATTAATTTTTAAAAATCATCAAAGTTTTATATTTTCGGGAAATCAAACCCGATTTCTAAAATCCGAAAATTTTCAAATAATTTCCTAAAATTTAAATAAGATAAAAATATTAATATTATTCACAAAATAATAAATTTAAAAATTTGAGGTGTTATAATATATGTATATATTTTTTACATTTTAATAAAATTACTATAATTTAAAAAATAAAAAATGGCTTCATTTCTTGAAAATATATATTTTTTTAAAATGACTTAATTTCTATTTGTTTAGGAAATTTCATTGATCCAAATTAGGGGTGAACATTCGGTTCGAATCGAACCAAATCGAATTAAATAAAAATTGAATTACATATTTTAGAAATCCAACCGAACCGAAATGGATGAAAAACTGAATTGAACCGAACTATTTTATTTCAGTTCGATTTGATTCAAATCGATAGGTTTTGATTTTTGATTGATTTTTTAATTTAGACTTGATTTTCAAGTTATTTAGTTTGATTTTGACCTTGGTTTGAACTTAATAACTATTAATCAATGAAATTAAATAATTTATATATATATATATAATTACATATAATTTATAAATTCTTCATAAAAATAAATTAATTCAAAAATCAATAAAATTATTTGGTTCGGTTCAGTTTAACTAATTTTTTTCTCTTCAAAATCAAATTGAATCGAAATAATCAAAATTTTTATAATATAAAATCGAATCGAATTATCTTAAAAATCAAATCGAATTATCGAATTAAGGTGGTTCAGTTTTATTTATTTAGTTTGAACCGAAAAATATTCACCCCCTAATCCAAATGCTCAAATTCACTAAAAAAATTATGAGTTATTTTAGCTAAGTTTAGCACTTCTGAGTTTTGGTAATAAATGGGCAGGAAAATAATCATTAACATTCTCCAAGTCCACTTCTTAACAAACACCATACCCGATGAATTTGAATTTCTCTTATTGCATAATAATAAGAATTGAATTTTGATATCCTATCACCATACTCTTATTGCACGATATGTCCTTTTAGCCATTCTAATCCCACACTAGTGATTTACTTCGCAATCCAAAATCATATTGTAGAATCTTAATTTCCCTTGGAAGATATATTATATTAATTAATACTTTAAAACTTAGGTTGTCTTTTTTTTTTATTAAATTAAAATATAAATGCTTAAAAAATTGTGTTAGTATTTATAATTTTCATTTGAAAAAAAGATAAATTACTTTTTAATCTCATGATCATTATTAACTCTTTATTTTAAAAAATAAAGTAAAAAATTACTAAAATTTTAATTCTATTAAATACGTTAGTCTTTTCATTTGTTTTTAGTTTATTTAGCCATTAATGCTTTAGAAAAAATAAAATATTCTCATTGAAACCAACAATCTTAGAGATGGTTTAATATATTTTTTTTAAATATAAAGATAAAATTATTATTATTATTATTGACAAAATTTATTTAAAATTTTATCTTTCATTTAACTTGTTTCATTGATGAAATATGGTAAAATATATTTAAATATTTAATAAAAATAACTAAAATGTTTGATGAAATCAAATTATATGGATTTTTAATTTATTTTTTTAAATAAAAATAAAATTATTAATCACATTAAAAAAATAAGGATTAAAAAAGTAATTTATAAAAAATAAATTATAATTTGTTTCTTAAAATTTGATAAAATTTACAATTGAATTTTTATATTTTTAAAATTGTATAATTTAATCCATAAAATTGAATAAAGCCTATAATTTACTCTTTTAGTCTAATTTTCAATCTGATTAATGTTAATTATAATAAAAAGTATCAAAACATGTTTAACTCTGTATATTTTCCAACTGCAATGATTTAATATTGTAAACAGAATAATCCTTTTATTTAAATTTTATAAATAAAAAGTTTATTAATTTAAATTATTTTATTTATAATAAAAACTTAAAATCAAATTATTTAAATTAAAAAATATATAGAGTTAGGAATATTTTGATTATTTTGATTATAATTAATAATAAATTAAATAAAAAATGAATAGAGAGACAAAACCATGCTTATTTAAAAAATATAAAAATAAATTGTAAATTTTGCTAAGAATCTTCTCTTCTTTCTCTGAAGAGCGCATTGTACGTTCTATGATTATGGCTATGGAGATAGGCGACCAACAATTCAGAGACCTTACGTTAGAGTTTAAAGGGCATGAAATCATGCTAAAAATAGAGAGAGAATCATCATCCTCTCTTTCTCTCATTTTCCCTCCCTTTCCTTTCTTTCCATCATCAACATTATCAAGCCGGACAAAAGATGAGCTTCATTGACATTCTATTCAGAGTTGATGAAATCTGCAAGAAATACGATAAGTACGACATGGACAAGCACCGCGAGCTTAATGCCTATGGCGATGATGCTTTCGCTCAACTCTATGCCTGTGTCAAGTCTGACATCGAGGCCGCTCTCCATGTTTGATTCTGTTCCTTCATTCTCCTCTTCTGTTTCTGTTAATTTTTTCGTGTTTGGTAGCTAAGAAATCACAAGAAAATGAAATCATAAGCGTATACTCACTCAAATATTAATTGTTGAGAATTGAAACTGATAGCTTTGGCTCGGCGCTTTGGCTCGGCTTAAATAAAATTTTTGTAGTATTTTGATCTTAAGAACCCAAAAAAAGGGGAAAGAAAGAAAATAAGGACTACTAGTTCTTGCATTTTCAAGCCGAAGAAGAAAGCAGTGAGGCTAGGATTTGAATTCTGTATGTATGTTTATATTAGTGTTTTATTAATTTATGCAGAAATCTGAGTTGGCTGCAATGGAGAAGAACAGGGCTTCTGGTACGGCAATGAACGCAGAGGTTCGTAGGATTAAGGCTCGATTGATGGATGAACTTCCTAAGCCGAAAAAATTGGCTCACAAGAAGGTGAATTGGCCCTTCTTCTTCTTCTTCTTCTTCTTCTATTTTTTTTAATGCTTTGAAATGTGTGTCTAATTTAAAATGAGGTCTAGAATGGTTAAAATTACTAAAGAAGGATATTTATTTAGTATGTATGATGTTGTGAAAGTGGCAATGGAAATTATCCTTAAATCATATGTGGTTTTCACACATCAAGTGGTTTGTCTTAATACAGCTATAAGCTTGTTCCATTAATAGTAGTTGTATAATAGCACTTTTAACAAAAAAACAGAAAGGTTTATATTTGGTAGCCCTTGGCCAACTTGCCCCTCAAAATCTACTGGTGTTAAATAAAATAAAGCTGATTGTCCAACTCTTATTGTGTCTTTGTAATTGGTAATTGATATTGTTGACTATCGACTTAGATTGAGGAAATAAGGGTTCTCATAGTGGGACAACTTGTCAGAAATGAAGAAAGATGATATTATTAAGGAGTCTAGAAAAAACAAGACTTTCTACCAACAGCTAATGAAAAGTACAAATGGAAGTGTACAGATGATTATAAATGAAGGCAGAGAAAGGAGACAAATATGGTCTCATAAATCAATGCTAATTAGATTAATTGGTTATTGTTATCCACCTAGCATGTGTTTGCAGAATGTCCCAAGCAGTTCACATTGTGAACTGAAGTTTACAAGAAAGAAGTTCAATTTGAAGAAGTGAAATTATTTTTATAAGAGAGGATTGTGAAAAAAGGGCGGAAGTTACACATTTAATCATCATGGCAAATTGGAGATCCCTTTTGTAACTCTACAATAAAACCAATTTATAGTTAGCTTCTGCATTCCAATGACTGGGCATGCTTAGTTTCTCCTACTTGATATGTTACTTTTCTATTTCCTTTGGGCATATAGTGCAATCTCATAACTTAGCATGGTTGCATTGGAATGCTTGTAATTGTAGGTCAAAGGGCTTTCAAAAGAAGAAATAGGAATCCCTCCTGATCTGGTTCTTGCATTGCCAGAGAGGATACAAGCCATACCAGATGGGACCACAGTAGCAGCCAAACAAACTGGAGGATGGGCAGGATCAACACCTAATAAAAATGTCAAGTTTGACTCATCAGTTAATCAGTCATGCTAAATTGCTAATACCCTTTCTTTTTCATTTCTTTTGAATGTGAGCTTATATGATTTACTAGTTACACTACTGGCAACAAACAGATGAACACCTTCAAGATGATTTTTTCCAACAAAGTGACGAATCAAGTCAATTTAGACACAAGTATGAAATGCGGAATTTAAAACAGGCATGTAAGATTCCTGATTGATTTGGTTGCATCAATATCTATTCTATAGTTTAAAGATTTTAGGCTAGTTATTTTATTAGGATTCCGCACTTTATGACATTCTCCTCTGCCTTCTCATTTTCGAAGGATCAAGGTCTTGATTTTATATTGGAAGGATTGGACACACTGAAGAATTTGGCTCACGATATGAATGAGGTTGGTTACACACATGATATGAAAATTTTGACTACTGATATGAATTGTACATTTTTTTAAAATATTGTTACATAAGAAGAGAGAGGAAAGAGATAATGATTAATCCTTTGCTTTAATATGCTAAGGAATTGGATAGTGTTGACTCCGTGTAGCTCAAAATGAGCATCGATTTTGATGATAACAAAACTCAAATAGAATCTATCTAACTCAATTTTAAGTGATGTGTAGATTCTTTCTCTTATTCATGAAGAATCTTTGAAGTAGCATCTAAGGAGGAAGAACACTCAAAGGCATCTCAAGATGAATCCATGATGAGAAAGAACAAGATTATGAAAGCTAAGACTCAAAGTAAAGGTATGAAAGTCACAGAGTTAGAAATTGAGTCTTAGGACTTATATAAAAAGAATAGATGATAGTATGAGTTAAATGGAGCTCAAAATTAATTTTTTCTTTCAATTACTTTATAAAATTTTTTCTCATCATGACCTTGGATATATAAAATTTTATCTCATCATGACCTTGGATATATATTTTTTTTAAGGTCTAAATTAGATTTTTTAAAGATTATAATTTGAAATAGGCATCTGGTAAATTAGTTTGCTAACTTGTTTGCTAAAATATATGTTTGCTAATGTGTTTGCTAAAACATTGGTTTGCTAACTAGTTTAGTACTGTCGCCAAAATTTCATTAGTTTGCTAAATGATCAGAGTTGCTCAATTTCGCACAAAAAGATAAAATAACGGCTATTTTGCCTAGAACAGAGTGTATAACGTTCCAAAAAGGTTTCAAACAGTTTAAAATGATTTGGGACTATAAATACACCTTCTTTACTTCATTTTACACTAGATGAAAGTTTACATTTACACTCCAATCTTGATTTTTCATTTATTGTTTTCATTCAAAAGTTTTAAAGTGTTTGAGCTACCATTGGCAAATCAACTCATCTCTTCTTTATAGTTTGATTTGTATTGAGTGAGAGTGAGTGTTAAAACATTAAATTGCATTTAAGAGAGGTTGTACAAGCACCTATTAAAGCTTGAGAGTGTGAGCGCTTGAGATAGCACTTGTCAAGGGTTCAAGCTACCTTGGTATAAGCTTGGTGTTGAAAAAGTTGTAAAAGGCTTTTGGTCTCTTGCCTTTAAAAGAGCAAATAGTGGAGAGAATAGACTCAAAGAGGGTTCTTTGAGAGAGTGGATGTAGCCTAGTTAAGCCGAACCACTATAAAAATCATTGTGTTTGATTTCTCTAATCTTAATCTCTTTACTTTTGTGTAATTTAATTTCTATGCATGATATTGAATGTTGATTGAATAGATTGAGTTGATATACTTGAGGATATATTGAGTAGATTGAGAAATTAGTTGAATATTTTATGATGCATGTTATGTTAAAATTTGTTATAAATATTGATTGAAGCTTGAATTGCAATTTAGGGACACATTATTGAAACACGTATCACTTTCACTATATATAAAGGAGCACCTAGTTGAACAAAGTCACAATTTTTCATTAGGCTACAAGCAAGGGCCGAAAAATTGTAAAGTCCAATTCACTCCTCTCTTGGACTATCTTGGGACAACAAATTGGTATCAGAGTCTGTCTCTCTTGCTTAAGGTGTCACAACTTTGAAGTGATCCCCAATGGCTAGTTCATCTAGCAACACTGCCGGTATACTCACACTACTAGCTGAAAGCTACTCAATTACTAGACCACCACTCTTCAATGGCACTAATTACTTATTTTAGAAAGTGAGAATGAGAAATTTCATACAATCTGTAGATATTGATGCATGGAGAATTATTAAAAATGGTCCACATGTTCCTCAAAAGAATGGTCAAGGAAATACTAAAGTTCCTAAAAATGAAGATGAATTTGATGAAAATGATTGAAAGAAAATTTCTATAAATGCTAAAGCTATTAATATTTTGCATTGCTCACTTGACCTAAATGAATACAATCGTGTTTCAGGATGTCAATTTGCTAGGGAAATTTGGGATAAGCTTGAGGTCACTTATGAAGGAACAGATGTCGTCAAGGAGTCCAAAGCAAACCTCCTTATCCGAGATTATGAGCTGTTCGAAATGAAGCCAGGAGAATCAATTGCAGATATGAGTACAAGGTTTACCGATCTTGTAAATCTTCTCAAAGCACTTGGTAAAAGATTTGAGAAAGCCGAACTTGTGAAAAAAATTCTTAGATCACTTCTAAAATCTTGGGAAGCAAAAACTACAGTTATCCAAGATACCAAGGATTTTAAAACTTTCATCTATGATGAACTCATTAGATCTCTCATTGCGCATGAGATGGTACATAAGAAAGATGAAGTTGAAAATGAGCAAAAGAAGTTGAAAATGAGCAAAAGAAGAAGAAAAGCATTGCTCTCAAGTCCAATAAGGACGAAGATAAGAAGAAAGGAGTTGTACTTAAAATTGACTCAAGTGACAACTCAAGTGATGATGATGAAATGGCTATGCTTGCCAGAAAATTCAAAAGAGCATTCAAGAAGGGAGGAAGTAAATACAAGAAATTCCTAAAAAAGTATACTCCCAAGGATAAACGTTTCAAGGATTCAAAAGAAGAAGTTGTATGTTATGAGTGTCACAAACCAGGCCCAAATGTCCATTGCTCAAAAAGAAGAAAGGAAAAGAAGACAGGGGCAAGAAAGCTATGAAAGTAGTATGGAGCAACAGTGAAGAATCTTCAAATGATGAATCAAGTGACAAGGAGACTACTCACCTCTGTATGATAGCATTCGAAGAGAAAGTCGAAAGTTCACAAAAGGAAGAAGAAAGTGATAATGAGGTAAACTCTTCTGAATCTCCTAATGTAGAGGAACTTGAACTTGCATTTGCTAAAGTATATGATGAGTATAGAAACTATAAGAGAAAGTGCACTAAAATGAATTTAGAAATTGAATCATTGAGAGATCACAAAATATTGCCATGTCCAATGTGTATAAAGAAAATGAATTTTACAAAGGACAAATTGCTTTGTTTAAAGAGCTAGATTTGGAGTTGAAAAACTCAAAAGAAACTTGTGAAAAGCTCATTGAGAAAAATAAAGTTCTTGAAGCTAAAGTAGAATCTTTGACAAATAATTTGGAAAAATTTACAAAAGGAAAAGAAACTCTAGATGTACTTCTTGAAAACCAAAGAATTTCAAATAAAAAATATGGAATTGGTTTTAATGGTTTCATGAACTATGGTAAATACAAGAATCATTTCATTAAAGTATCTACATCCTCCTTGCCTAATGTCACATGTTATTATTGCAATAAAAGGGGTCATATGATTAGTTCTTATGCATTAGGAAGGGTCTTCTTAAGGTAAAGAAGGTATGGGTACCAAAGGGAACCTTACCTAAGGTCACTAACCCCCAAGGACCCAAAGTTGCTTGGGTACCTAAGCTAAATGATTAAATTTCAGGTTTGTTTCAAATGGATGAAGGAAAGTGAAAAATGGTATATATATAGTGGTTGTTCAAAGCACATGACCGGTGAAAAGGACAAGTTTTCAAAAATTACAATGGTAGATGGAGGACATGTAAAATTTGGAGATAAAGGAAAAGGAAAAATAATTGGGAATGGCACAATTGGAACCAAACCTTGCATTGAAGAAGTGTCACTTGTTGAAGGTTTGAAATACAACTTGCTAAGTGTAAGCCAACTTTGTGATAAAGGTTTTGAGGTAAAGTTCACTTCTTCTCTTTGTACAATCAACAACTTAGATAATGACACATTGTTCATTGCAAATAGATCTAATAATGTTTACTTGCTTGACATGAATAACTTTGAAACTAATTATGGTACATGTCTAGTATCTTTTGATAATTCTAGTTATTTATGGCATAGAAGGTTAGGATATGCAAGCATGCAAACACTCTCAAAATTATCCAAGAAAGAACTTGTTAAAGGTTTTCTTAAGATTAATTATGAAAATGAATTTCAATGTAGGGCATGTGCACTAGGAAAGCATACAAGAGCATCTTTTAAATCTAAAAATATTGTTTCTACCACTAGGCCATTAGAATTGCTTCATCTTGATTTGTTTGGACCCGTGTCTCTTGCTAGTGTTAGTGGGAAGACATATGCTTTAGTTATTGTTGATGACTATTCAAGATATACATGGACATTCTTCTTTGCTCACAAAGATGAAACTTTCGAGAAATTCATCTCTTTTAGTAAAATGGTTCAAAATGGAAAAGGTTTTTGCATCACATCTATAAGAAGTGATCATGGAACTGAATTTGAAATTCATTTATTTGAAAAATATTGTGATAAACATGGAATCAACCATAATTTTTCAGCTCTTAGAACACCACAACAAAATGTGGTTTTAGAAAGGAAAAATAGGACTTTGCAAGAAATGACAAGAACCATGTTGAATGAAAATAATTTGCCAAAGTATTTTTGGGCTGAAGCTATTAATGCTTCTTGCTATGTGTTGAATAGAGTTTTGATTATACCAATTTTGAAAAAGACCCCCTATGAGCTTTGGAAAGGAAGAAAATCAAATATTTCATATTTCAAAGCATTTGGATGTAAGTACTATATTTTAAATAATAAGAAGGATAACTTGAAGAAATTTGATGCCAAATCCGATGAAGGAATCTTTCTTGGATATTCAACAAAGAGTAAAGCATATAGGGTGTTTTATAAAAGAACGTTAGTTATTGAGGAAACTATTCATGTTTTGTTTGATAAGGCTAACCTTTCTATTAGAAGGAAAAATGTTTTTTATGATAATGATGAGCAGGTGTTTGAAAAAGAAAATGTAATATCAAGTCAAGAAATGGAATAAATTGATGACAAAGATGAAGAAACTCAAGGAGATACCACAATAGACGTCCATAATGCCAACAATGATCAAATCAATGAAGAAATACCAAATTTAGAAGAATTACAAGTGAATGAGCCCCAACATGAAAATTTACCTAAAGAATGGAGATTTCATAGAAATCACCCCAAAGAAGACATCATTGATGATCCATTTCAAAGGATGATGACTAGAGCACAATTGAGAAAATATTTTGATAATGTTGCCTTTGTTTCACAAATTGAACCTAAATGTTTTGAAGAAGCTCAAAATGATGAAAGTTGGATTCTTGCTATGCAAGAAGAACTCAATTAATTTGAGAGAAACAAAGTTTGGAATTTGGTGCATAAACCAAAAAATCATTCAATTATTGGTACTAGATGGGTTTTTAGAAACAAAATGGATGAAAAAGACAATGTTGTTAGAAACATAGCTAGACTAGTGGCTCAAGGCTACAACCAAGAGGAAGGGATTGATTTTGATGAAACCTTTGCTCCGGTTGCTAGAATTGAAGCTATTAGAATGTTGTGTGCCTTTGCATGTTACAAGGATTTTCTGCTTTATCAAATGGATGTCAAGAGTGCATTTTTAAATGGCTATATTGATGAGGAAGTGTATGTTGCACAACCTCTGGGCTTTGAAAATCATGAGCATCCAAATTATGTTTATAAACTTACTAAAGCTTTATATGATTTAAAATAAGCTCCTAGAGTATGGTATGAAAGGTTTAGTAAATTCCTTTTACAAAATGATTTCTAAATGGGCAAAGTGGACACAACACTTTTTGTTAAGAAGCATCATAATGATATGCTCATTGTGTAAATATATGTTGATGATATAATTTTTGGTGCTGCTAAAGAATCTCTTTGCAAGAAATTTTCTAAGATTATGCAGAATGAATTTGAGATGAGCATGATGGGGGAGCTCACATTCTTTCTTGGACTTCAAATTAAGCAAATGAAAGATGACATCTTCATAAATCAATTAAAGTACATCAAGGATATGTTGAAGAAATTTAAAATGGAAGATTTGAAGAGCATGGGCACTCCTATGAGTTCAAAAATTAAAATGGACAATTATGAGAAAGGTAAAGAAGTAGATACAAAGCTTTATAGAGGTATGATTGGCTCTCTTTTGTATCTTATTGCATCTAGACCAGACATACATTTTAGTGTTTGCTTGTGTGCAAGATTTCAATCATGTCCAAAAGAATCCCATCTAAGTGCAGTTAAAAAAATCTTCAAATACCTCATTGGCACACACACAATTGGTTTATGGTATCCAAAATGTGAATCATTTAATCTTGTTGGTTATAGTGATTCAGATTTTGCTGGAAGTAGATTTGATAGAAAAAGTACTTCAGGTAATTGTCAATTTCTTAGTCTTGCACTAGTTTCTTGGCATAGTAAGAAACAAACTTCATTGGCTCTGTCTACAACTGAGGCTGAATATATAGCTACTGGTAGTTGTGTTGCTCAAATTTTATGGATGAAACAACAATTGGAAGATTTTGGTTTAAAATATAATCATGTACCAATAAGGTATGACAACACAAGTGCCATAAACTTGATCAAAAATTCAGTCCAACATTCAAGAACAAAACATATTGAGATTAGACATCATTTTATTAGAGATCATGTTCAAAATGGAGATATCAAAATTGAGTTTGTTACTTCTGAAAATCAACTTGCAGATATTTTTACAAAACCAATCATTGAGGAAACTTTTTGTAAAATTAGAAGGGAAATTGGCATGAGTGAACCACTTGCTTGAAATTCAATTCATATTGATTTAATATATCTCCATGTTATCCAATGTGTGAGTAATTTGCTGTGATATAAATTTGTTGAGAAAACTCTAAATAACATTAGCTAACTTATTTGTGTACTCGTGAAATTAGTTTACTAAGTTGTATGCTAATGTTGCGTGCCTAAAATTAGTTTGCTGTATCATGTACTGTTCAAATTCAAAATCAAAAAGTGCTTGTGCTTTGAATTTTCTGCTCGCCAATCAATGTTCTTACCCATTCACATTTTCTTTGCTGTGTCAGATTTATATATATATATATATATATATATATATATGAAATAAAAATAAAATTCAAATAAGGTACACTAGAAGAGGGAAAGCGTGGGACTCAAGAAATCTTACCCACTGCTATACGAAATCGTCACTTATCACCACTCTTTTTTTTCTCTCGCCATACTCGACTCTCTCTCCTTTGCATTGGTTTATGATATTACTATTATCAATTTTTTTTGTCATTAACACTGACTCATACTCATCAGAGCGCCTATTTCACTCTCTAATCCCTCACTCATTTTCATTGCGTTGGAACCCATCTTTCCCGATACCTCACTGTTTCAAATTCGCCATTCATGGCTCGCACTAAGAGAAAAACCCCAGCCGCAACCTCGCCGTCCTCGTCGTCATTTGAAGAACTCCCAGTTGCCGCATTAAAGAAGAAATTCAAGGAAAAGAAGAAAACACCAGAAACTGAATTGACGAGTGTATCCTCTGACCCATCTAAGGAAGTTGAACCTGCTGTGACAGCACCAGAAAAGAAAAAGGGGAGGAAAATGCGCGGGATTGATACTCAACGCAAAAAGGGTGCTGCAAAATCTTCGGGCTCTGTTGTTGACAAAGCGCTTCTCGATTGTAAGTTCATTAAATGGGATAATTTTGATCAGGTAAATTTTCAATTCAAGGAACTCTTTGAATTTCAAGAATGGATGAATGTTTACGAATGCACTGATGTTTACTACCCTAGACTAGTCCAAGAATTTTATAGAACTTTAAAACTAGTTGATGAAGAAGACAGAATTGAGGTCTCTTTGAATAACAGAGCATATGACATTTCTGTTGAGTTGATTGCTAAAGCCTTAAAATTGCCGAATGATGGAAATAAAATCTCTACTCATAGAGATGTTGCTAGAGTTCCAGGCTTTAACTTGGCTGAATTTGAAAATGAAGTCTTTCCTGCCAACACTGCCACTAGTGAAAAGTCCACTAGCACAAAAGCTTTTTAGCACATTAAGATTATTCACAATATAGTGAATTATATTTTTTGTCCTAAATCTGGCAGCTATGGATATTTGAGTTACTTGAATATGTGCATCATGTGGCATATTGTTAACAGAGTAAGAATGAATTTGGCATATCTGATTTTCAAGAATATGTGTAAAGCTTATGGGATTGGTAAATTACCTTATGCCCATCTCTTGACTGCCTGTTTAGAGAGTTGGATATAAATGTCTTTAAGGAGAGTTCTAGGGCAGATTTAATTGTGCTTAGAAAAATTCATTCTGATACTGATGGAAGAAAGAAACGTTTTGAAAAAGGTGGATCTTCTAAAGCTAAAGTTGGTTCAGATTCTCAAAGTGAGATTATGAGTGAGCTTCAAGGGTTAAGAACATTTATTAATGATAAATTCAGTACATCAAATCAGTCTATTAAACTTCTGAGAAAATTTGTGGATGTTGTTGATTACAAAGTGAGTCATTTGCTTACTCAAAATGAGGAGTTAAAGAAACAGATTGCAGATCTTAAGCAGGGACAGGAAACTGATTTCGCAACCAAAGTTGAAACTGATGTACCTGCAGGTGACCCTTCTACTCATGGTGATCCTGTCTTTGATCATGGTAATGTTGAGTGTGGAGGTACTGGGCTTGGTGAGTCTGCTGCTACTGTAGAACATGTTAGTGAACAGGTTGCAGAACCTGTAGTTGAGCCAACTGTAGAACCTGCAGTTGAGTCTCCACAAAAGAAGGAAGCCTCTCTAACGGATCAGCAGGAGAGTGCTCCACCTAACCCTTCTGCAGCTGAAGCATCTCAGGCCAAGAAGAGCAGGAAAAGAGTTAAGTCTACGGTGACCAATCCATACCAGACTCTGGCTGTTGCCCTTCAAACGCCATCTGATGAGGATGAGCCACAGGAGCATGAGCCTTTGAGTGACCAAGTTTCTCAGTCACCTGCTGCTAAACCTTCCAGGAAGAAGATGGTGCCTTCCAAAGCTATTCGAAGGAGCAAAAGACTTAATGATTAGAAAACAATCTGCATTTTTAGTTTCCTATCTGCATTTTTAGTTTACTAGTATGTTTACTACTGTTGTTGAATGCTCTTTCAGTTTGCTACTGTTTACTTTACTGATTTTAAGTTTGTGCTAACTTGATTCTTTTTGGATTAATATTTCTTGTTTCCTTTTTGGATGATGACAAAAAGGGGGAGAATGGAATGGATGTGTGCTTTTGTTTTGGGGAAAATGGATGTGCTTATACTTTGAAAATGGAAGTATGTTTATGTGCAAATTATTAAGTTTAGCATTTTGCATATTAAAATTGTGAATATCTTATAAACATGCTTTGTAGCATAAATTCAGAGGGAGTTTTGTATAGCTGACAATATTTTTTTTTTTACTTGTGTGCATATATTTAGGGGGAGTATTTTCCGAATACTAGCTTGCTTGGATATACATAAACTTCCGCACACTTTTATTTATTCTTACTTGATGATTCAATTGAGTTTTGTCATCATCAAAAAGGGGGAGATTGTTGACCTCGTATAGCTCAAAATGAGTATTGATTTTGATGATAACAAAACTCAAATAGAATCTATCTAACTCAATTTTAAGTGATGTGTAGATTATTTCTCTTATTCATGAAGAATCTTTGAAGTGGCATCTAAGGAGGAAGAACACTCAAAGGCATCTCAAGATGAATCTATGATGAGAAAGAACAAGATTATGAAAGCTAAGACTCAAAGTAAAGGTATGAAAGTCACAGAGTTAGAAATTGAGTCTTAGGACTTGTGTAAAAAGAATAGATGATAGTATTAGTCAAATGGAGCTCAAAATTAATTTTTTCTTTCAATTACTTTTGTTATGGAAAGTCAATCACTATGTTATGGAAAGTCAATCACTATATTATTTTTCTGTATATTTTGTATTCTGTATTCCTATTTAGAATTTCTTATTTAGGATTTCTTCCTAATTAGTAGAACACAATTATAGGAATCAATTGTATATATATACCCATGTACAGATTAATTGTAATCAATAAGAATCATCTCTTTCTACATGGTATCAGAGCAGGTCATCAATCTAGGGTGACTATTTGTTCTCACTACCCAGCTCAGGAGAGACCTTGGTCGCCGACCGGCCATTTCAACCCCGATCAACATTGCTGGCGTTGTCTCAACCCCCTCATTCCACCACCGTATGCTGTTGCCTGATCCAGTATAACCATTAAAGGACTTCTGAGGTTTGGCTCTCAGATCCTATTTCGGTATTTGCTTGATTTGTGATTTTGGGTTATTTTGCTGCTATAAGCACTTTGGATTAGCGTTTCGGTTAGTTTTCTTTGTCTCAACAAATGGCAGACAATAAGAATATTATTTCTGATGTGATTCCGGTGATGACTAAGATCACGGAACACAAACTTAATGGTTCGAAGTACCTGGAGTGGAGTAAGACTGTTAGGGTCTATTTGCGTAGCATTGATAAGGATGATCACCTTACTAAAGATCCACCCACTGATGATACACGACAAACTTGGCTAAGGAAGGATGCTCGATTGTTTTTGCAGCTTCGGAACTCGATTCATAGTGAGGTAATTAGTTTAATTAATCACTGTGAATTTGTTAAGGAATTGATGGATTACTTAGATTTTCTGTATTTTGGTAAAGGGAATATCTCCCGTATTTATGATGTTTGTAAGGCATTCTACCGTGCTGAGAAAGAGGATAAGTCTCTCACGGCTTATTTTATGTATTTTAAACGGGTATATGAGGAACTTAATGTATTGTTGCCTTTTAGTCATGATGTGAAAGTTCAGCAGCCCAACGGAGCAATCAGGTGTTATGAGTTTTCTTGCAGGCCTTCCTTCAGAGTATGCGACTGCTAAATCTCAGATTCTCTCCAGTACTGAGATTTCCTCTTTGCATGAAACGTTCACACGGGTCCTTCGTACAGAGAGTACTCAATCTTCACAACCTGTCAGTAGTGCTCTTATTATCCGTAATCCAAATGGACAACAGGGTAATAGAAGAGGAAGTAGAGGAGGAATTACAGCAAATGTGTAATCAGTAATGGAGAGGCTAGTTCTAATCAGGACTCAAGAGGAGTCATTTGTTATTATTGCCATGAGCCTGGCCATACAAAATATAATTGTCCGCAACTTCAGGGAAAAAATCAGCGAACACAGATGGCAAATATGGCAGCAGAGAATTCTACAGTATCTTCCTCTGAGAAAACTATTTTGGTATCTGCAGAGGATTTTGCACAATTTTCCCAGTATCAGGCATCTCTAAAGCCTACCAGTTCCCCTGTCACTGCGATCGCTGAGTCAGGTAAATCTACTACATGCCTTGTGTCTTCTTCATCCAAATGGGTTATTGATTCTGGTGCGACAGATCACATGACAGGTAATTCTAGTCTTCTATCTGCTTTTCAGTCTAATCTCACTTCCTCTACTGTTACTTTAGCTGATGGTTTTACTTCTTGTGTCATGGGTTCTGGAACTGCGAACCCGACTTCGTCAATTTCTTTGTCTTCTGTTTTGTGTCTACCAAAATTCTCTTTTAATCTACTTTCTGTTAGTAAACTTACTCGTACCTTAAATTGTTCTGTTTCCTTTTTTCCTGACCAGTGTTTGTTTCAGGATCTTACGACGAAGCAGATTATTGGTAGAGGACGCGAGTCAGGTGGTCTCTACATTCTGGAAAATCATGTACCGCGGTCGCTTGTTTGCTCCAGTACCTTAACACCTCTTGAAGCTCATTGTAGATTGGGTCATCCTTCTTTGTCTACCATGAAGAAGCTGTGTCCTCAATTTCAGTCTTTATCAGTACTAGAATGTGAGTCGTGTCAGTTTGCAAAACATCATCGTTTGCCTTCTGTGTCTAGAGTCAATAAACGGGCTTCATCTCCTTTTGAGGTAGTTCATTCTGATGTTTGGGGTCCTTGTTCTGTTACATCTAAAACTGGATTTCGTTATTTTGTTACTTTTGTTGATGATTACTCTCGTGTTACCTGGTTATATTTAATGAAAAATCGTTCTGAGTTGTTTTCTATCTTTTGTGCCTTTTGTAATGAAATCAAAACTCAATTTAATATTTCTGTGCGCATATTAAGAAGTGACAATGCCAAAGAATACTTTTCAGCACAATTTCAGCCTTATATGACACAAAATGGCATTCTTCATCAGTCTTCCTGTGTGGATACCCCATCCCAAAATGGCGTGGCCGAAAGAAAAAATCGTCATCTTCTTGAGGTAACTCGTGCTGTTCTTTTTCAGATGAAAGTACCTAAACACTTTTGGGCAGATGCAGTTTCCACGACATGTTTTTTGATCAATCGTATGCCATCTTCTGTCCTTAATGGGGATATTCCTTATACTACTTTGTTTCCTACGAAATCTTTGTTCCCTATTGAACCCCGTATTTTTTGTTGTACCTGTTTTGTGCGTGATGTTCGTCCACAGGTTACTAAATTGGATCCAAAATCTCTCAAATGTGTCTTCCTTGGGTACTCCCGGCTCCAAAAAGGGTACCGTTGTTTCTCTCCTACTCTTAATCGTTATCTTGTTTCTGCAGATGTCACATTTTTTGAGTCCACTCCATTTTTTCCTCCATCATCTGTGTATGAGAGTCAGGGGGAGGAGGATGATCTCTTAATATATACTGTCCAACCAATGTCTAGTACTCTCCCACAGCCTGTTCCTTCTGTCTCTAGACCTACTCGACCTCCCGTTGTTCATGTTTATTCCAGGAGATTGGAGATTCCTGACTCAGATCCTCCACCAGCTACTTCGTTGGGAGATCCTGCACCTCATCGATCATGATTCGATCTAGACTTACCCATTGCTCTTCGTAAAGGTAAACGCGTTCATGTACTTACCCTATCTCTTCTTTTGTTTCTTATAATCAATTGTCTTCTTGTTCTCGGTGTTTTGTTACTTCTTTAGACTCATTACTATCCCTAATCATTAATGAGGCAATTGTCTCATCCCCTGCTGGTGTGATGCTATGAAAGAGGAAATGGAGGCTTTAGATGCTAATGGTACATGGGAACTATTGCCTTTACCCACCGGTAAGAAAGCTATTGGTTGTAAATGGGTATATCTGATGAGGTAAATCCTGATGGTTCTGTGGCTAGGTTAAAAGCACGCCTTGTAGCAAAAGGATATGCTCAGACATATGGGGTTGATTACTCTGATACTTTTTCTCCTGTAGCTAAACTTACTTCTATTCGCCTGTTTATCTCTTTAGCAGCTACATATGATTGGCCCCTGCATCAATTGGATATTAAGAATGCTTTCCTTCATGGTGATCTTCAGGAGGAGGTGTATATGGAGCAACCACCTGGGTTTGTTTCTCAGGGGGAGTTGGGTAAAGTTTGTAGGCTTCGAAAGTCTCTTTATGGCTTGAAACAAAGTCCTAGGGCATGGTTTGGGAGATTCAGTGAAGCAGTACAGGAGTTTGGTATGCAAAAGAGTAAGTGTGATCACTCAGTATTTTATAAGCAATCTGAGGCTGGTCTAATTCTCTTGGTAGTCTATGTGGATGACATTGTCATCACTGAGAGTGACTCTGCAGGTATTTCATCTCTTAAAACCTTCCTCCAAACCAAAGACTTGGAATTGTTAAAGTATTTCTTGGGTATCGAAGTTATGAGAAGTAAGAAGGGTATTTTCTTGTCTCAAAGAAAATATGTCCTCGATCTATTGACAGAGACAGGAAAATTAGGTGCTAAGCCTTGTAGCGCACCAATGACTCCAACTTTACAACTGTTAGCAGGGGATAGTGAGTTGTTTGAAGATCCAGAGAGATACAGGAGATTGGTAGGAAAATTGAACTACCTTACAGTCACTCGTCCTGACATTGCTTATGCCGTTAGTGTGGTAAGTCAGTTTATGTCTTCCCCAACTGTTGCTCATTGGGAAGCCTTAGAATAAATCTTGTGTTATCTGAAGGGCGCTCCAGGAAGAGGTTTGCTATATGGTAATCATGGGCATTTAAATGTTGAATGTTTTTCAGATGCCGACTGGGCTGGATCTAAGGTTGACAGGAGGTCAACTACTGGATATTGCTTTTTTATTGGAGGAAATTTGGTGTCTTGGAGAAGCAAGCAGAGTGTAGTTTCTCGATCTAGTGCTGAATCCGAATACAGAGCCATGGCACAATCAGTATGTGAGGTAATGTGGATACTTCAATTACTAGATGAGACAGGTTTTAAGACCTCCCTGCCTGTGAAATTGTGGTGTGATAATCAAGCTGCTCTTCATATTGCTTCTAATCCGGTGTTTCATGAGCGAACCAAGCATATTGAGATTGATTGTCACTTTATTCGTGAAAAGATTCAACGACAGATCATCTCAACAGAACACATCAAAACTGGAGAGCAGTTAGGAGATATTTTCACAAAAGGTCTGAATGGAGCTAGGATTGACTACATTTGTAACAAGTTGGGCATGATTAACATCTATGCTCCAACTTGAGGGGGAGTGTTATGGAAAGTCAATCACTATGTTATGGAAAGTCAATCACTATATTATTTTTCTGTATATTTTGTATTCTGTATATTTTGTATTCTGTATTCCTATTTAGGATTTCTTATTTAGGATTTCTTCCTAATTAGTAGAACACAATTATAGGAATCAATTGTATATATATACCCATGTACAGATTAATTGTAATCAATAAGAATCATCTCTTTCTACAACTTTATAAAATTTTCTCTCATCATGACCTTGGATATTGCTATTGGAATATGTTTTTTTCTTAAGGTCTAAATTAGATTTTTTAAAGATTACAATTTGAAACAGGCATCTGGTAAATTAGTTTGCTAACTTGTTTGCTAAAATATTTGTTTGCTAATGTGTTTGCTAAAACATTAGTTTGCTAACTAGTTTACTACTGTCGCCAAAATTTCATTAGTTTGCTAAATGATCAAAGTTGCTCAACTTCGCACAAAAAGACAAAATAACGGCTATTTTGCCTAGAACAGAGTGTATAACGTTCCAAAAAGATTTCAAACAGTTTAAAATGATTTAGGACTATAAATACACATTCTTTACTTCATTTTACACTAGATGAAAGCTTACATTTACACTCCAATCTTGATTTTTCATTTATTGCTTTCATTCAAAAGCTTTAAAGTGTTTGAGCTACCATTGGCAAATCAACTCATCTCTTCTTTATAGTTTGATTTGTATTGAGTGAGAGTGAGTATTAAAACATTAAATTGTATTTAAGAGAGGTAAGCACCTATTAAAGCTTGAGAGTGTGAGTGCTTGAGATAGCACTTGTCAAGGGTCAAGCTACCTTGGTATAAGCTTTTTGTTGAAAAAGTTGTAAATGGCTTTTGGTCTCTTGCCTTTAAAAGAGCAAATAGTGGAGAGAAGAGACTCAAAGAGGGTTCTTTGAGAGAGTGGATGTAGGCTAGCTAAGCCGAACCACTATAAAAATCATTGTGTTTGATTTCTCTAACCTTAATCTCTTTACTTTTGTGTAATTTAATTTCTATGCATGATATTGAATGTTGATTGAATAGATTGAGTTGATATACTTGAGGATATATTGAGTAGGTTGAGAAATTAGTTGAATATTTTGTAATGCATGTTATGTTAAAAATTGTTATAAATATTGATTGAAGCTTGAATTACAATTTAGGGACACATTATTGAAACACATATCACTTTCACTATATATAAAGGAGCACCTAATTGAATAAAGCCACAATTTTTCATTAGGCTACAAGTAAGGGCCGAAAAATTGTAAAGTCCAATTCACCCCCCTCTTGGACTATCTTGGGACAACAGATAAGCAAGTTCCTTTGATGGTTGAAATTGATACAAAGGTGAATATTATTCTTCTTGGTACCTTGTAAATCAGATCATGGAGACAAATATATTGGAGTTTCCTGGCTGTTTTGCTGTTTTTGTAGGTGGATGAGGCAACTTTAGATCTTAGAAACACAAATGTTAGGCTCAAGAAAACAATTGTTGAGGTAATTGACATAAATATGAATATTTCAATTTCAATTTCCACAATGCAGTCTTTAAATCAACATACCCTTTTTTAGCTGACTTAGACATTGTTCCAATAAATAGCTTTTCTTTGCTCCTTCTTTCTTCCAGATAAGGTTCAGTTGAAACTTCTGCATTGACATTATTCTGCTTTGCGTAATCTTGGGAATTGCGTCCTATATCTAGAAGTACCTTCCTTTCTTATCTATTTTAATCTTTTTCATATTTGGAGAAATATTTAGAGCCATATATCATAATTCATATCCTTTCATTTTATTTTTTTAGTTTCCTGAATTGATTGTGGAATAATTTTCTTAACATATTTTGTTAAGATTTTTGATGGCAAAATATATGTTTGGTTTTGTTACATCCCTTTGCATGTAAACAACCTGAAACTGATTTGTAAAAGGGGACTGTAGTATTCAATTACCAAAAAAACTAGGACTAGTGCAAAGTGCAAACTGTCTGTGTGCAATAATCGTGTTCTTGCTTTCTTTTTTGTTCATATTGAAATATAATGACTGATTTCCAATTCAGATATATAATGCAATTCTATGAGGAAGGATGGGCCATTTCTGTATGCATCTCAACAAAATATTCATCTTATTGAGATGATGAATTATGGCTTCCCCTAGCATTTGCAGAATAATAACTATGCAGTTTCTCATGTTATATACCAAATTCTCATTTTTTGACTATTAATTTTGTGTTCTTTGATTGCTTTACTTTTTTTTTTGCTTAGTAAATTATTTAATGAATTCTTGTTGTTTCTTGCAGTATATTGAGATGAATGGGTTTCATGGGCTTGTTCTGCTGTTTGATCATAATGTTGTCTGGTATAATGACTTTCATCATCTGTGGGCCTTTTCTGAATTCTTTCAGTATCTTAAGCACTTGTTCATTTATTATACTGCCCTCAAAGAATTCTTTCGCAGTTGACTTTTTGTATCAAACTTGATAATAATTATTGGAGCTTTAAACATATGGCAAAAAGATCAATTTATCATAATATGTTATGTCACACTCTTTTGCCTGTCAATGACTTCTAGCATTTATTATTGCATATCATACAAATATTATTTTGCATATCTTAATTTGGGGCTTTCATGTTTCAGCATCAGAATTTATTGTTTATAAATATTCAACTATGAGTCCATGCTTCTATTATAAGAGAATTAGCCACAGACTATTCTTGATAAACGGAATACTACTTCGGTTGATGCATTGCCCATCTCCCTTGAAACCTATCCACCTTGGCTGCCTTATATACATTTTGTGTTGTACAGTATGACTTTTAAGAATAGGCTTCTGTAAAGTGTTCATCATTGTAAATATTTACCACCGAAGGCCAACTCATTAAGCTCAAGAAGTCCGCTGATTGGATCAAATGTGTTAGAAGTGTAGAAGCTTTCTTGTAACTGGTTTTGGTGGTAGTAGTTCAAATCACTGCTGGGTAGTGTGTGTCTAGGTAGAAGATCCTCATCTCTATTGCCATTGTCTAGCTTCTTGTTGGATGGATGGAGATTTTCACACCGAGCTTCCTCATTAGGTTTCCTCTTCAGTGAGCTATGATTGTCAAAAGAAGCAACAGTTATTGGAGAATTCAACATATCGCTACCATCTTCATAGACCAAAGTAAAACTGTTGTCCTTGTTGCTCCCTTGGTTGCTAATACATGAAATGGTTTCGATTGGAGGTAAAGTTTGCCCAGCAAGTATGGAAGCTAATAGTCTACAACCATTGTTTAAACAATCAGTGATCATGTCATTGTTATAGTTGGTGTATGTGCGACATGCTTCCTCCATATTTTGTAAGTACCTAACCAGATCTTTGTTCTGCTCGTCTTGAACTTCATTTGTTTTCTTTGACGCATTGCCTTTTTTTTGAATTCGGCATAGTACCCAGTCATCTAACTGTAAAAACAGGCGGATTTTTTTTTTTTAACTGGATTTAGTGAGATTTTTCAATGAAAATGAAATAAGTAATATTGTGGTGATACAGCATAGATGCAGGAGTGAAAAAATGAGAAGAGTAAGGCATCTATTATCATTCTTATTCCATCAAATTGAAGTATTGAACTGCAGATTTATCGTGCCACTTTGACATATATTTATTTCGCTCATCATTGGATTATTAGTACTTAGTGATTTAAACAAATAAAGCAGGAAGTTCAGGGTATTGCAGCAGGTTTGTTTGCTTGAAGGGATTTCTGCAGTGGATTTCATATCATATCATATCATATTAGCTGCCTATGATTCCTTCACTTTGTTGTCCTATGATCATGTTCCTGCTGGATTTCTTTCCCTCTTAAGGTACAAACTTGCTTTCAGACTAGTTATACTCAAATAATTAGTGTTGAAATTCTAAATCAACTTATTTATGTCAACATAAAACCCTAAATTAAAATTCCTGATACTAAAGAAACATTATTAATTAGATTTTATCAGAAAATCATTGATGTTTAACTTACTCTCATTGACCCTTTTGACCTGGAGGGTTTCACCGTTGCATCAAGCAGTCTATACTCATTCATGATCCAGTCTGTCTTGGTTCCTTTAGGAGGTCGACCCAAGTAAAAAACTAGAGCTTTTCTGACTCCAATGTTATTTGATCCAGAAGAAGTGAGAATAGGTCTATTAGTACCAGTGGCCTTCCAGTAACCTGCCCCCGCAGCCCTGTTTGGCCTTGTTCCGTTTGGATACTTCCTGTCTCTTGGAGTAAAGAAATACCATTCATCTTCTCCAAACAAAGCCTTCTCTGTAGTTTCAACAAAACAAGATTATAAATTAAGTGCAGCCAGGATATAACCCAGGAAAAGAAAAGGAATTAACAGGATGCAGGAGACAGACTAGGCAGCTCCCATGGATTGTACTTGTACAGATCGATTTCTGCAATAATGGATGCAGGAAGTGGACGTGAAGCTACTTTGTTTTTCAAGTAATGAACGATGAGCTCTTCGTCGGATGGATGAAACCTGAATCCTGGAGGAAGTTGGAAATTTGAAAAGCGTTCCCTTTCCATTGATATTTCTCTGTGCCTCTTCTGCTGGCAATGATTAGGAGATTTGGGAGTCAACAAATTGCGATATTATCAATCGAAAATGTAGTTGTAAGAGTGAAGTGTCCAGGGATTATATGGGGCAATTTCATGCAGATATGGACAGCATTTAAGATAATAGAAAGGAAAGAGCCAACCAAATTTACGAGTATGCTTAAAGAAACAGACTGAAAGCAACAGGTTTTGGCTTTTACCTTATGGAATTGTTATTTCGTATTCCTTTGCGAGCTGCCCAGCTGATACAAGGTCGTTAATAACATTTTTCTCTTTTGGGTACTTAATGTCAAAGGAAATTTTCAATTAGCTTTCGCATATTAAAACAAAGTCTCCTCTCTGAGTGATCTTAAGGACACACTCCTCTATATTGACCTGATACATTTAGGAAAAACAATCTCAGAGTGCTCACAGACCTTGATTGATAAGTAAGTGAATCCCCCAACCTTGCTAATCTGTTGGGTTTTCGTTGAAAACATTTTAGTATAAATGCTTTTGAATTGAGCTTGGGATACATACCTGAAGGAATAACTTTTCTAGACTTATTTGATTTATGAATATATACTAAAACTGAATTTTTTTTTTAAACTCCAATATTTCATTAAGTGGTTGTGGGATTGCTAGGGATCCTAACAAGAAAAACATTCGACTTTCATTAATAGAAAAAGTTTAAATTAATGTTAAAGTTTTTTTTTCGACTGTTTCATAATTTTAGAAACAATTTCAATATTACTGAATTAAAATTTATTAGTAAACTAATATTAAAATTGCACTGAAAAATTTATCCTCAAGATAAGTGAAAAATTATTTAGAAATCTCTAAGTCATGTTTATCTTCACCTATGATTTTAACATTATTCAGCTAAATAGAAAAATTTATAGTAAGTAAACAAATAAATAATCAAATATTTTCATTATTATTAACTGTATATTTATAGTAAAAGCCTAAATATCTACATGTACTAGTTAGAGAAAAAAAAAAAAGTATTACCTAGATCTGTTAAAATTGAAAAATATATTATCTAACTTCGTATAGTCTGCATGAATTAAGTGACTGAATGATAAAGACATATTACTCATTTAATAGATTTAAGTTGAGTTTTCACTTTTCTAATCTTACTACAGTCTTACTTATAAAAATAAAAAAAGAAAAAAAGAATTGTCTAGCTTCCTTTTATATGAATCACTGCATATCTCCCTCTTTTGCAACAAAGCTAAAGAATTTCCCTCAATCATGGACAGCTATAGTTTTATTTGGTTCAAACTCTCTTAATCTTTTGAAAAATTCACTTCTAATGAAGTAATTTACCCCTTTGAATTAAAGGAAGCTACTTCTTATGAAGTGGAATAAAAATGGCAATCAAAAAAATTGAATTTGTTAAGTTAAAGCTTTTGAGTAAATTTATCTTCAATTAAATAAGGCCTAGATAATATTACCCTTTTTTTTTAATGCCAATTACTACTCTCATAATGCTTTTTTATTTTGTTTTTTTTGTTGCATTTTCCAGGATAGATTTAAAGTTTCGCTTGTTTTATAAAAAATAATGTTTAGAAATAAATTTCTAAAAGAAAATTATTATTTTTATTATTTAATATGACATTAAAAATCAATTGAAAAATAATTAAATTTATTATAAAAAAATTAAGTGAAAAAAGTAAAAAAAAAATTATTAATTTCAGTGATTTAAAAAGCCCAAGTGGGCCCACAACAAAAAAAAGCCAATGATAGTCAAGTAATCATTAAGAAAAAAAATATTTTTCAGAAGCTATTTTCCAAAATTTGAAGAGTATTTTCTCATTATTGAAAAAATAATGTTTCTATAGTATTTTTATTTTTAACTCTTAAATAATTAAAACATAAAAATATTTATTTTAAAAAGATATTTTTCACAAAATAAATGAAGCTTTAAGTGTAATTGAGTGAATGAAATGACCCACTCAAGCTACGAAAAAAAATACTAAATTATAGAGATAGATGAAAATATTAATTTTAAGAATTTTTTTTTACTTGATTAACTCAAATGAAAACGTTACCAATTGCCAATTAAAATAATTGGGTCAATTTTATATTTTTATTAAAAAAGTAAGAAAATTAACTAAATTTGGATACTTAACTTGGTAACAAACTAAATCAAAGTTATATAAAATTTTTGTTTTCAATATTTAAATATTGTTTAAATTGTTAAAAAAATTATAAAATGTAAATTAAAAAAAATTCAGTGCAACTTTTTATTTTCTTATTTATATTTTAATAAATTCTTAATTAGATTTTTATTATGATGAAAAGTTCAAAATATTATCATTTGCTTGCATTGATCTAATTAAATCTATTATAAAATTATTATTTATTAGTCTTATTAGAAGTCCCACATAGAAAATGTAAGAAAAGAAAAGGCAAAATACATATGTTTGGATTTCAACATTAAATTAGTTAGTGAGTCATTTTGATGAGTAAAACAACTCGATCACGTTTATGAAATTCGTATTAAAATGAATTAATATTTAATTTATTTAACACTCTCTTTAATTACATATTTAGATCCGTATCGAGTTAATATTAAATGTTAAGTGACAATCACACGATTACACTTGATGGGAGAGTATTAGAAGTCTCATATTAAAAAAATGTATAAAATTAAAGGAAAAAAATATATATGGTTGGATTATAATATTAAATTGATTAGTTATTTTGACATATAAAATAATTTAATCACTTATATAAAATTTGTATTAAAATGAATTAATATATAATTTATTCCGTAATCTCTCAAATTTAACGATTCTTATCTATAAATCGTCGCGTATTGGAAGAACATGAAATTAGAGGCATCCCCCAAAATGCCAAACAATAAGTATATTGTAAACTTGTAATAAAATTTAACCATGCATTTTCATCCTTTTAGTTTTTCTCACTATTTGGTTCTCAAAATTGGACTTACCCTACGAGTTTCCAAGATATTCTGATAGAAATAAAGATTAATAAAATCTAGAATTATCGAGATGGGCTATCTCCCTCAGTTCAGGATCAATGAGGATTAATTCAGTTAATAAAATTCAATCAGCACTAGATTAAGAGTTGAGTCCTATCAATCGTTACTATTGTTTTAATTTCTCAATGAAATTTGGGTATATCCTAACTCTTAATTTAGAAAATGTGAAATTTCAAATTTAAATATCAATTGAGGTGGAAAAAATTGCATGATTAAGACAAGAAAGGTTGAGTCATAATATGCCAGATAAAGAATCCTGAAATTTAGTGGAAGGTTGGACGTAATTATAAACAGCAAGTAAAAAATGATCCTGTTCTTGGCATTATTTTATGCATGGCTTAGGTTTATCCGTAGCCCAAAGTATATGGAGATGGTGATACCACACACAACTGATCAATATTAATTTATGCCAAAACAGTGATCAGTAACCCATGAAATCAATGGGGAATCAACCGTCTTAATTTTTTTTTATCTTTTTATAATTAGGATTTTCTTGGGTTTTATTTCTAACCATTTGCGGTTTGCTTGCAACTTTTTATTTGGATCTTGCTTAATTTGTACCTTATTATGCTGCAAAACAGCTAAAGCGCACTGAATCAAGGCTGCGAATTTTTCTTTTTGTAAAAATTTAGATTTTTTTTTCTTTCTATCACGTGTGAGTGTTATGTTTTTAATTACTAAATTAAATTAAAGTAGATTAAAAAAATTCTGATTTAAATTCAAAATATGTGTTTTTTCTAATATATATATATATATATATATATATATATATATATATATATATATATGTATATGTATATATATATTTTAATAAGCAAAAATTATATACCTCTTGATTAATTCATTCATGAGAATGGGTGGCTTGGCTTTATTTGGAGATAAATCTGGGATTCTAACTAAACTTCTGAGTAGAAATTTAACTAATCTCAACTATATATATTATTATGATTGTATTGGGTTGGATTTATACTTATTATGCATGATAAAATGATTTAAAAATAATAAAAAAATAACATTAAGAATATGTAAAATATAGTCTTAAACAGAATAATAAGATATATTTTTTTAAACAGAATAATAAGATGTATTTTTTTTTCTTTTGGTAAATACCCAATTTCAGTATGAATAATCTCCTATTAATAAAAGTGAATTTTTTAAATTATTGGAAGCACATTAAGTCGGATAATAATTCATCGGCTACACAGCAGATAACAACTTCTTCCATCTTCAAGTTACCTCTAATTAGTCATGAGGACCATTGGAGGTAATTAATTAACTAGATCTCTCAATGAAAATTAAGAAAAGGGTTTTGTTTTCTTTGCCAATTAAGCAGTGAGGAAGGAGGAGAAGGTAATTAATTAGAAGTGAAGCTTGTTGATGGAAACAAAGCGATGAAACCCAGGTGTAAAAAGTAGGTTGATTATGGATGGAGACATCAGATATTTATTTTAGGGAATTAAAAGTATCGCATGAGATGGTGTTAGAAACATTGTTTAAATCGATTAGGGTTTGTATTGTCATGAGATCGTAGATATCGAATCCTATGTGGTTTTGTCTTTCAAGATTGATTGTTTGTTGTTATGAACATGACAGAGACATGGCTGAAAACTAAACCAGTTTTGAAAGATCGAATTCACATTTTCTTTTTAGAATGAAGGTTATTTCAATGTGTTCCACTCAATGGCGAGCCATTATACGACTTTTTATTTTCTAATATTTTTCTATAAGTCCAATTGAAAAATTTTCAAATACGAATCTCCTATTAAGAAAAAAAAAAATCCGCACTTTCTTAGTACAATCCATTCCAATTAATAAAATAACACAATCAAAATTACGTAGATAGACTCCATGATTAAAAGAATTACCTTTATACCTAAAATTCATTTCAAAAGGACACAGAAACTAAGAGTTATTGAATAGAACCAACAAAACAAAGATCCAACAAAACAAGCTCTATAATAAGGAGAGACACTTCTATGAAAGGAGTCAAAACATTAACAAAACTCCACTGAGGAGCACTAACACTCCCCAGATCTATTAACAAAGGTTGATCAGAGTCAATAAATTTCAGATATGGTTGAAACATATATAGATTTGAGAATTATTAGAAGAAAATATTTAAAAAAAGAAAAATCAAGAAAGCAAGAAAAAGGGAGGGAGAGTCATTAGTAAGAAATCCACTGATGGTTGCCAAAAAGAAAAAATAAGGGAAAGATAGAAGAGAGGAGAGGAGAAAAGATGAAAGGATGAGAGATGTGCTTTTGTTTTATCTTTGAATTAAGATTTCAAATTATTCATGCAATATATTTTCTATACATGGGATGTACAAAGTATTCATCCACTCTTTTAATTGATTTGATTACAATAAAAAAAAAAATCAATGTAATATTTGCTTGAAATATATATATATATATATATATATATATATATATATGTGTGTGTGTGTGTGTGTGTGTGTGTGTGTGTGTGTGTGTGTGTGATCTTAAGTGGAGTTAGTCTAATTTGACTAATTAATACTCTTTTATTTTAATATAACTATGGATGAATATGATTTATTTTAAATTAATTTTAAATTATAAATAATAAAAAATAATATAATTGTAGAGAAATGTCTAAACTATTACTAATTATTTTTAGATTATATTGTAATAAGTTTAATTTAGGCTTTGAGTTATAGGAGCCTGGAAGTATGAGTCGCCCTGTTGAAGAGTTTCATACGCAAGGACTTTGGATGCCATATTCAGAGGCCCACGGTGGACCAACTTCACCAATCAGACAACGTTCCCTCTCCCATGTATCACATGCATATGCACCCCTTCATAATAATATTAATTAATTAATACACCAAAAATTTATTATTATTATTATTATTATTATTATTATTATTTAAATTTATCGATTGATTTTAACTGAGTTTAAATTCAAGATATTATAATATTGAAGCTACTTCAATATAATTAAATTAAAATTAATTGGTTATATTAAAATTATATTATCAATGTTATATTATCTGGAGATTTGCAAATGAACTCAACTCAACTCAATTAAGTATTTATCCCAAAAATTTGAGGTCAGCTATATGGATTCGTTTTCTCCAATCTAAATGATTTTGGGTTAAATTCTCATAAATGTGTAATGCTTCTAAGTTGTGTTGTACTACTCTCCTCCAAGTCAATTTAGGTCAATCTAGTGGTTACAAAGAGATAACAATGAATTTCAAGTAGATGAGTATCCGGTATACATAGGATAATGATTGTAGGTAGATGAGTATCCGACATACATGGGATAATGTTATTATCCTTCATCAAGGTCTACCCATTTTTTTCTTTCTATCCTCTAACCTAATGTGCTCTACTTGTCTAAGTGGAGCCTCTATATGTCTATGCTTCACATAACCAAACCACCTCAATCTCCCTTCTCTCAACTTATCCTCAATTGACACCACTCCTACCTTTTCTCTAATACTCTCATTATGGACTTCATCTAGTCTAGTATGGTCACTCATCCACCTTAACATTCTCATCTCTGCAACTGTTATCTTAGACGCATACGACTCCTTTAGTACCCAACACTCACTACCATATAACATAGCCGGTCGTATGGCTGTACGATAAAATTTTCCTTTCAACTTATTGAGAATCTTGTGATCACATAAAACTCATGTGGCACGTCTCCACTTCAACCATCCAGCTTTAATCCTATGACTAACATCCTCCTCACATCCCCCATCTACTTGAAGGACTGAGCCGAGATATTTAAAGTGATTACTTTGGGATAGTACCATTCCGTCCAAACTAACTCCTTCCCTATCACCAATTTGGCTTCACTGAACTTGCAATGCATGCATTCTGTTTTCGTTCTACTTAACTTAAAGCTCTTTGGCTCTAGAGTACTTCTCCAAAGCTCTAGTTTTCTATTGACTCCTTCTCGTGTCTCATCTATTAGAACAATATTATCTGCAAATATCATGCACCAAGGAATACTCTCTTGCATATGTTTCGTTAATTCATCTAAAATTAATGTAAAAAGGTAATGGTTTATAGCTGATCTTTGGTGTAATCTAATTGAGATCGAAAAATCTCTTGTGCCCCCTTCCACTGTGCGCACAATAATAGTTGCTCCTTCATATATATCTTTCAATACTTGTATGTAACTAATAGATTTGCAAATGAACAAAATACAATTTTATAATTTGATCTCAAAATTAAATTTAAACCTTAATTAATAAAGTAGAAAATAAATTGATCATTTGTCTAATGATGAACTTATCTACTAATCCTCATAGATGAGATTTTGGTTGTAGTCTTGCTGATACTTAATGGTTAATAGAAAAAAAATCCATATCCGTTTACCTAATATTTCCTGGGTTGATTTTTATTTATCATTTTTTAAAAATTATTTAATTTAAAATTATCTGTCATTTTAAAAATATTAAAAAGTATTAATTAATTTTTTGTAATTTTATCCTTATCTCTACTAAACATAATAATCGTTAATGGTACAATTTCATAAAACTCTTCTTATCACCTCCATCTTAAATAGATGAGATAAATAATAATTTAATTAAATTAAAGAATATTTTATTATGATTTAATTACTTTCTTAATATCATGCAAAAATCTTAAATGACAGATAAAAGTGAACGAAAGGAGTATTACTTACTCCCTCTATCCCATTTCAGGTGATATTTTATATTTTTTTTCTTACCTTGCTTTATTTACCTTTTTAGAAAATTAAAGAAATATTAATTTTTTTTTCAATATTACTCTTATCTATTATTATCTCAAATGCTTTTATCTCTTTCTTATCACATTTCTGATCAATCTTAATTAAATACAATGGTATTTTAGCTAATTTTTAGTTTTTTTTTTTATAAAAATGAAATTATTCAACTATTTTCTTAATTATTATGCAACTGTCTTAAGAAAAAAACTTGAAATGAGACGAAGGAATTAAAATTTTTCTTCCAGGAATGTCAAAGAGCATAGATATTTGTGAAAGGTAATTAAGATTCATACATTAATTTAAAAAAAAAAAAAAAAAAAAAAAAGAGAAGAAACAAGATTCATACAGTAATTTACACACTAATCAGGCATTTCATAGTCATTTGTTGAAATTGCAGCTTTAACGTCCAATTTCAAGTACAATCAAAATCAAATGTTGAAGTACCTTTGCAAGAAAAACGTTTGCTTTCACACATCTGAAGTTCTCTTTTTCACACGTGATAGCAAGAAAAAATAAAGCATATATAGGCTGGTTGGTGCGGTGTATATATATAAAAATGTGCCATATTGACTACTCTTGAACTTCTGAAAGCTACTTGCCTTGGATTGATTGTGCTTACTTACCTTCCATTAAAATTTGAAACCAATTTCACACACACATATAAAAATATTATATGAATAATCCCATATCGTAATTCCTAAGTTAATTGATTTGTTTCATTAGACACAAATTATATATTCCTTATTGTATTTAAACCCTTAATTTTAAATTTTACATTAAAAAACGTGTATTTAATTAGATTCGGCCATGAGCCGGTTCGAATAATAAATTAAACAAGAATCAATTTAAGTCAAACTCAAAATCAAATCAAATTAATAATTTTAGTTCATAAATCAGTTCAAATTTGAGGTATAGAAAGCTAAATAAACCATATCGAATTAAACTATATCGAATCATTTTGAATTTGAATTATTTTGAACTAAATTAGTTCGAATTGTGAAACTGAATAAATTGAATCGAAACCGGCTATTAATTAGGGATATTTTTCAAGTCAATTTTATAAATATTAGTATTAAGTCTATTTTGAGTTATTTTAAAGACAAAGTCTCTCGTATTAATATATTATATTTAAAATTAAATATTTTTAATAAAATTAAATTATAATTGATAAAAAAAAAAAACTCTTATTCATACTTAAACTGAAATTCTCCATTAAATTTCAATACCATCACGTGCGATGATTTTGCATTGTAAGATGTGTAGTGCATTATGAACAAGTCCATAATAAAATTAATGGTTTTTCATTTGTAAGTCTGTAATCCATGAGTACCACCAAAAGTCTAAGTCTCTGTGACTGGGTTGCATAACCCCACTTGAGAAATTAGTAACCCACTTGAGAAATTAGTACTCTTTCGATTTCAATCACCCCACAGAAAGGGCAACCGAGTCAAGTGAGATGCAGCTAAGTAATAGTTATAAAACATCAAATTAAGACCGAGTCAACTCACAGAATTCTTTTTCTGTTTTTAGAAAAAAAAATAAGAGAGAGATGAAAAAGAAAAGAGATTCTTTAAATTCTGTAATGTAGCAGCCACCTCTCTCCATGGGTGGGGGCTTTGAGGAACGAATTTCTAGAGAACTGTGATATGAGTAGTGAGTGTCTCGTGGGCTAGCTGGTCGACAAATGAAGCGGTACCAGTCTTCTCTTGTCTTTCTATTATCATCTCTCTCTCTCTCTGTATCTGCCTCTGCCAGTCTTTGTGGGTCCATTCTCTCAGCCACTCATCTCTCACGGACGGCATTCTCATCTTCCTTTTTTCTTTAAAAAAATTAATTTTCTTCCTCTTCTTTTCTCTCTCTCTGTCTCCTTAGTCTCTAATCCAATTATAGCATAATCATTTTAATCTCTTTGATCTCTTACTGGCTGTAAAGGCAACTCACTTTTTCTCTTGCTTTCTCTCTATCCTACACATGACATGCTCCTTTTTCAAATCCCCTTTGATACGATCTTCACCCCCTTTTCTTTTTCATTTGTTCTCTTCTCCTTTTCTTCAACATTTATAATTAATACATGCTTCAGCTCATATATGATTATTATATCATGGTAGGTCCATATTTAACATTTTTTTAAAGCATTATATGCTGTCAAGTTTGGAATATCTTTCATAATTTAAATTAATCAATTATGAGAATTTAAATCTCTATTATTTAACTCTCCCTCCGTGAGGTATATGTTTATATATGCATATAATATGGTTTTATAGACGACGTACGTGGCGGTCCAGTTGAGTCTATGGCTGACTTAGTTGGAGAGGAGCCGTGTAGGATAAGGGGAGAGAGAGAGAGAGAGAGAGAAATATTCTATCTATAGTTAGCAGTGTCGTTTTGTTTGGTGTATTTGTCTTGGCTTCAAGGGAAGCAAAGCAAACATGAGTTTTGAATTAAGGTAAGGGTGCAATTTAAGGAATTGAAGACAAGTCTAAATTGGGATTCTTTCTTTTAGAGGGGAAGAATTTTTGAGAGATTTGTTGGGATTATGCTGAGCAGTGAAGCTTTTGTTTTTATTTTATTTCTTGGTTTAATTTGGTAGCTACTGCTCTACCTCTCCCTCATGTTACTTCTTCTCTTTTAGCTAGTTTAGGACTCAACCCACTTTCTTTCAGCTTCAGTATACCAATTACAATGATGTCTGAAGATGGGTTTTCTGTTCCCTCCTCTACCTTCAGAGGCTTTGTTCATCAAGAACCAACTCCAAACCCTAACCCTAACCCTACTACAAATTCAGTGAAGAAGAGGAGAAATTTACCGGGAACACCAGGCAAGCTCATCTATCTTCACCTACCTAACTTTATAAATCACATATGCAATTTTTTTTTTTTCTTTCCTGCATGATTGTTTCAAGTTATTTTCTCTCTGGGTTTTATTTCTTTGTTTCAAGCAGATCCAGATGCCGAAGTAATTGCCTTATCGCCAAAATCTCTCATGGCAACAAACCGATTCATTTGCGAAATCTGCAATAAGGGCTTCCAAAGAGACCAAAACCTTCAACTTCACAGAAGAGGTCACAATCTTCCATGGAAGCTGAAGCAAAGATCAACCAAAGAGGTTCGAAAGAAGGTGTATATCTGCCCTGAAAAGAGCTGTGTACACCACGATCCAACGAGAGCCCTTGGCGACCTCACAGGAATAAAGAAGCACTATAGCAGAAAGCATGGAGAAAAGAAGTGGAAGTGCGAGAAATGTTCAAAGAAATACGCAGTTCAATCAGATTGGAAAGCTCATGGCAAGATCTGTGGCACCAGAGAGTACAGATGCGACTGTGGCACCCTCTTCTCCAGGTATATATGCATGTATATTGATTGTAGATTTCAAATCTGTCACTCTCTTTCTTGATTCTTTGTTTGGTGTGTAAAAATATTCTCCACTTTATGTGATTAGTTTGTTGAAGAAATCAATGCTCCGAAGCAGCCTTTAATGGGGTTTTATTATATTTATGATACATTAGAATTTAATGAGGTGAGACCATAAGGGTCTTCTATAAATATACAAAAGTTTGTTGAAACGAGGCTAATTTGTGCTCATCAAACAGGAAGGATAGCTTCATCACCCACAGAGCCTTCTGTGATGCTTTAGCAGAAGAAAGTGCGCGATTCACTTCAGTTTCAGCAGCCATTAATGCGAACTTTAGAAACGATTTGATCAACGGAGCTCCTAATAGTAATCCCCATCAATCCACTGGGATATCCCAATTTTCATCTGTGCTTAGACCAGAGTTTGCCGCTGGATCCGAGCTGGTGGGTGATATTAGCATTGTTGATGGGCAAAAGCAAAGGCTTCCAATATGGCTAGACCACGCCAATCCACAAATGAGCCCAATTGGAGTTGCAAATAATTCTAATGCTTTCTTGGCATCAAACTCAGCTTGCTTGCCTGAATTTGTTCACACAGCACAGATGAATATGTTTGGTTCAGCATCATCACAAGCTCAGTGGCTCAATAAGTACCAAGAAGCACAGCTTACAGGTGGCAGCAATCTCTCTATGTCGGCATTGCCACGAGGACTAAAAGAGGAAGAAGGGAACACGGGAGATCTATCTGAATCTCTTACTTCTTTGTATTCAAGTAACCAGCATCAGCAGCAAAAGAACTCGGCTCACATGTCAGCTACTGCACTTTTGCAAAAAGCAGCCCAAATGGGATCTACAAAGAGCAACCCAGCATTCAGTACCGGCAATGGGATTTCATTGATGAGCTCACCATCTCTCTCAAATGCGACAAGCTTCAACACTTATGACCAAAGCAAAAGTAAAGAAACCCTCAAGTTTCTGAGCAGGCAACCAAATCAAGCTGCAGAGAACTTTAACGAACTAGCTCATTCGCTTTCTCCTTCAAATCCAGCCACGTTTTTGGGTGAATCGAACTCAAACACAATTTTGGGTACTACTAGTACGACCAGCAAGAACTTGAATCATTTAATGATGCAAGCAAATAGGAAGCAAAACCATGGGAGCTCCAGTGAAATAGAAGGAAGTTTAACCAGAGACTTTCTTGGTGTAGGTGGTGAAACACGCAGACCATTCTTGCAAAAAGAGCTAGCAAAGTTTGCATCAATAAGTTCAGGAATGGATTTGAGCCAATACAGTTCTGGGCATCGTTGAGTTAATCCAATTCCAGAAAGTAAAATTGTTGTTGTACTATACATTAGCTATGAAGCTAGCTAGCTATAGCTAGTCTGTGTTTTTTTTTAATTTTTTTTTTATATACATTGAGAAAGTAGAATATTAGGAGAAAACAGACAAAAACTGAAGAAGCCTGAGCACCGAGTTACACTCCATGGAAGAAAGCGAGTGAACTCGAACGAGTAACGAGTGAGAGACTCGTGACTGAGTGGTCAGGGTCGTGGGGGCCACTGCATTGGAAGAGACATAGCAGAAACAGACAGACATGGAAATCAATCAAAGGAGGTTGTTGGGACCCTCCATGCAATGTAGTTTGCAGCTTCTCTCTTTTTCTTTTTTCTTTTTTTTTTAATTTTTCTGAAATTTGAAAAAAAAAAAAAAACTTAATGACTGTTGATTAGATTGCGACTCCAGATGATCACTGATCACGGGATTCACAGCCACCCTCTACTGTGATGGCTGTGATAATTTTCAACAGTAGACTAAAAAAAGGGTTTTTCGTGCATAGATTGCATTTGCATGCACTCGCTCATCAACTTTTTGGAACTGGATTTTACTTCTACAATAATTGTCCGGTAAATTACTATGTAAACTGAAAAATTAAATTTTAATATTTTTAGTATGATCATATAAATGTATTGTTTTTTTATAAAATCACAAAAAAATATATCTATATATTTTTTTTATAAATCACAAAAAATATATCTATATAAGTGAGAGTGCATATATTTTGAAACTCATTATTGTGTGAAATTTCATATGACCGTGAAATTATTATGATAAAATTTAATAATCAAAATCAATTATTATATATTTAATAACTTTAAAATAAAATGAAAATATATTGAAATTTGAATATTATCAATTATATTTTTAATTATAGAGGATTATCATATTGGCCAATAGATTAATATATTTCTATTTAATTTTTGCATTATTATTGTTGTTATCTTGTACTATGCAAACGAATGTTGTCAATAATTCAAAATGAATGATTGTGTCTGAACAATTATTATTATTATTATTATTATTATTACAACTTTAATGAACGAAGAGTATCAATCAATTATTTTGATGAGCGATTACTACTAAAAATAGAATGCTAAGCTTTTGGAATAATAGTAAAATCTCATGGCTTTTGCCATGCAACAGTGATATTTGATTGAAATGATCATAGAAGGAAGAAGAAGAAGAAGAAGAAGAAGAAGAAGCTTGAGTCTTGCATGAAATCGAACGCATAGACAGGCCTTTTGTAGCTGGACTGCAAATTATATTTTTGTTTGAAGCTGGACTGCAAATATTATAAGAATGAATTGCTAAAGAGCTGTAACCCTCAGATAAGCTTTATATTCACATTAATTTGTCTATGAGTTTTTTAGCAGCTTTTAATGCATGTGTAGCTGCACATTAAATTGTATTTAATTTTTCTTGGGCTTTAGTCTCTTATCGTCTTGTAAATCAATTAATTTCCATTGTCCATACAGGTATAAGATCTTAAATCATTAACAAAATTGATACACCAGCGTAATTAATGGAGTCTCTCCAAATTTATAGCTGTAATGAACAACATGCTTGCTTTTTTTTTTTTTTAAAAGAGGATTAAGAGGTGGGAAGTTAAGTGATATGGCTTTTGGAGAGAAAATGAATCGAATCTAAAGTCCACTCCAAACGTTAGTTAAATTAATTGAAGGAGAGTAAATTTGCCCAAATCTTATATTTAACATAAATCATTTATCCAAACTAATATGAGATAACATACCCCCTCGCATCTAGACATCAATATATAGAGTGTAAAGTTTATAAGTAAACACATCTGCGAGTGTTTTAATATTGAAATAGGGTAGACACTGATACTATGCTGAGAAAATAGATCAAGTTTAACTCCACTCCAAAAGTTATATCAAAAGTAAGAGGTTTGCCTTAGTCTTATATTTAATACAAATTTTTTATTAGCCACTAAATTAAATCAAATTAGGCAAAGAAATATAATTAATTATGAACATAATGTTAATTTCTTGTTAGAAATGCGAATTAAAATATCCACCTCCTCTCATTTTAAGTACCAAAAAGTTTATTGTGAAGAACTCAAGTAGTCAGAAGACAGGGAGAAGGAGGGGATTTCTAAAGATGAAAATAAATGCCTTTTCTGATATATGGTATAGGGTTTTGAGCAAACTACTCGAATTCTATTTAAACTCGTTTAACTTTATATATTTTAATTAATAATTATATAAAAAAACTTATGATTAATACATATTTAAAAATTTTGAATAATCCTATAAAAAATTATAAATATTATATTATATTTAAAAAATTATTTATATAAATAAATTTAGGTAACAAGTTTTCAATATATAAAACAATTCAAATTTGATACAAACACATAATGAGTATTATTTTTTAAACTCAAATTCATTTTAAATTTGATTATAAATAGAATTTAATTGGGTTGAGTATTTAAAAGTATTTGATTTATTGGTGTTCTAACTGTGAGTCGATTATGAGGAAGTTTCAGTTTATTCAAGGGATAGGAGACAAGAAGATTAGCTAACAAGAAGAGGACATATATATGTAATGAAACAAAATTCAAAATTGGTCAGCTTGATGTCCAATGAATTAAAACTAAATGCGTTGGTCAGTTGAAATATGTTTGTCTACATAAGTAAAAGCGTTATGTATAAATGGATGGATTGTAATATTAAACAGCTAATCATTTTTATGTATAAAGTGATTCAATCATTTATATAAATAGAGATTAAAATTAATTAATACGTAATTTATTTAGTACTCTATACAAATTTAATATGGTATCGGAGTCTGAACTGAGTCATAATATTGTATAATTAGGTTTGTATTAGATTAATATAAACTAATTATTAAGTGACAATCATATGATTATACTTGAGAGGAAGTGAAATAAACAAAAATTACAAGGTAAATATAAGTGGTTGGGTTGTAATATTGAATTAGCTAATCATTTTGATGTGTAAATAATCTAATTACTTATATAAGCTCAGTTATTTACATTTTTAAGTTGTTTCTTATGATCTCAAGTGAAGTTTTTTTTTTTTTACCCTTAAGAAAAATATATATATTTCTCCTAATCTAAGTGGGTGATAAGCAAACTGTGAAAGCCTTTATGTGGAAGCAATTTTACTGTATTTCAACAACATTTATAACTTAAATTCACAGCCTACTTTATAGAAAAACAAACAAGAACCGAAAAGAGAAGTGGGGAGAAAATTAATTGACAGAGATAGCTAAGGTTCCTAAGAAATTGCAAAAATAATTAAGAGAAATTTTCATTTTTTATCACTCAATATTTAATTATTATTAAATAATTAATTAAGATTTATTTGATTTAATTATTAGTGACAATTACTTTTTATTGAACTTTCATTATCTTTAAACTTGAAATCTCATATAATAATTTTTTTTAATTAATGAAGTTTGAATTCAAACATAAATTTTTCTGCTGATAAGTAATATGCATTCAGCTATTAAATTAAGCCAGACAGATAAAATTTTTTGCAATCTTAATATATAAACTCTCCTGATTGAGATCGCTAATGCATGTGTTTCTATCGATTACCCGATTGACATTTGATAACCTTTAAAGCTCGATAAACCGATAAAGAGGCTGCCAAGGTGGGATTCTCATCAAATGTTAATCCATGAAGAAAATGTGAAAAAAATTCTGACAAAACTCTAATAATTTACAGACAAAGATTTTTGAAGATCCAACTTTCAATATTCTTTTTAGAAAATAGCTTTCTTATTTGATTCTTTTGAAGTTTTCTAATGAATAATTATATATATGTTGAAGAATAGCTTCAATTTTTTTTTTTAATCATAGATATTTTTATCGATTTATGTGATTAAAATTAAATTCTTTATTTGAGTGATTTTAAAAGTACACTCTCATACATCAATTTAATGAATTAAAAATTAATTTTAAGTAATTTTTTATGTTCTTTTAATGAAGTTAAACTGTTAATTAAAAATAAAACTTTTATCTTTGCTTACTAAAATAATCTATTTAATCAAAATTGATATTACTCTCTCTATATATAAAAGTTTAACTTAAAGTAATTTATGTTTCTACTTACATTATTTATAAATAGATGAATTTTTACTATTTTGCATAACACTAAAGAAAAAGAAAAGTGTTTGAGAGAGTTTAAAGTCAAAGAAAAGATGTTTTTTGAGTAGAACTTTCACTAATGTAGAATTAGTTTGAATCACAACATGAAATTGTAAGAATCACAAAACGAAATTATCAGGCTATTGTAGTTGATTGAAAACAAGCCAACATAACAGATAAGTTGCATTAGTTTTATGAGATTTACCTATCATGGAGAGCTTGAATCTCTTTTAACAGAGTGAGATATCTGTGCTTCAGTTTGATTTATCTCATTAATTTATTTTTCATATTTTAATTATTATTTAATTTATTTTATATATATATAAAATTAAAAAAATTGTCCATGATGAATTTCAATGAAATTACATGGTACCATATGAAAGCAACTTCCTACTATATAATGTCATATTCCAAGCAAATCACAGCCAGAATTTTCTTCATAAATCAACTTTTCATTGCCTATTTTTCTTAAAGTAACCGACCAAACCTTTCGCTATTAATTTAATGTCCACAAAATAAATTTATTTAATTTCTAACTTGAAAAATAATCTCATAAGTGACATGTGGATACAATTGGCCATCTACTGGATTTAATTCATATTGGCCCAGAGATGACCTTTTTTTCAAAAAAAAATATATTAAAAAATTCATCTCTTTCTGTTTGTTGTCGCTTTGATGGAACAAATTAATTGCTTTGCAGCCAGCCAAGAACACATTTAATTCATTTTTAACCCATTTTTATTGTGCTATAATAAAAATTCAAATTTTTTTCCTCTCCCATCTTTAAAATATTTCAATATTTTTTCTGACTGTTCATATATTAATTGAAATTAATTTTTTTAAAATGAATTCAAAAGGCATATTTATACATTCAGTTTACATATTCAATAGAATTACTTTTAAATATTAATATTTAAATTTTGATTGTTAATAAAACAAAAAAAATATAATTCACTTACTATCTCACATATAAATTTTACACCTCTTTTTTAGATAAGGTAAATTAATACTCATGAAAAAAGCTTGAATATAAAGAAAAAATAAAGGATAATTTATTATTTGGTCCTTGAATTTTAACAGATATTAAGATTTATTTTTCGTATTTTAGAAATTGAATGATTTAATCACTCACTTATATCTCTGTTAAAATTAAAGGTATTTTCGTCCAATACTACCATCAGTTTAAGTGAAAAAAATAAATATATCATTTATTCAATTAAAAAAATTTAATATTTAGTCCTTAGATTTTAATAGATATTACAACTTGGTATTTGTATTTTGAAAATTGAATGATTTAGTCCATATATTTGATAATGGCTAAAATTATTAGAATTTTTTTTCTTATTAACTTTGTTTTTATTAAAAGTTTTGTTGAATTCATTTTATAAAACAAAAAGGATTAATTTATTTGATAACAATTAATTTTAATTAAAGGAAAATATAAGAGACTGAATCATTTAATTTCTAAAATATAGGAATTAAATCATAATATCAGTCAATTCTGAGGATCAAATAATAAATTTTACTTAATAAAATAAAGGGTATATTTGTCTTTTCACTTAAACTAACGATGATATTGGACGAAAAGACTCTTGATTTTTATAAAAACATAAATGAGAAACTAAATCATTCAATTTTCAAAATATAAAGATCAAATTATAATATCAGTTAAAACTCAAGAGCTAAATACTAAACTTTCTAAAAAAACATAACTAGTAAGTATGCACATAGACCAACTACACAATAATTTACCATCAGATAAATATTGAACATTTTAATTATTAACGCTTTTTTTTTCTCATGAATTTTACATTATTGAGGACAATGTATTTCTCTGTACCCTACTTAATTAAAATTTGAAAAGCAACAAGTTGTTTACTAATTTGAAAAATAGGAAAACTGATTGACCACCTCCATATTACCCACCCACACTTTACATCTTTGTGAGAATAATATTATGATCACATAGCTCAAACAAGACAAAACAAAACATTATCACAACTTTAAAATTCAATCTGAACCACAACTTATTCATTAAATCATGCAAATTGCTTTAATTCTTCAAAATCTCTCTCCATCTTTCCATCACATCACCGCCGTCCATTACTTCCAACTAAGCAAAATCATACACCATTCTATAACTGACCCCACAACCCACCAAACTGCTATATATTGTTACAAAGAAAATGTTGCAGAAACTGTACCAATTACTCCTAGCAACACCACCAGATTATAATCCACAACAGAACTTACTGCACCAGAAGTATCCTTATGAACTTCATCTTCTTCTTCATCAGGAGTCTCTGCCTTAGTCTTTGTTGTTGCGAGTGCCGGTGCCGGTGCCGGAGGCTTTGGGGTAAATATGTCCAAAGGAAGTAGCACCTTATCCACCTTATATATAGCCAGATGGTCATCTGTGTATACAGTGTCAGAGATGGTAGTATTGGTGAGTCCTGTACTTATATTCACTGAACTCCCACTTGTAGTCACGTTGAGCTGAAACCTAACGCCTGATCCAGCATGTGTCTTTAAGGGGTTAGTCACAGTATCGAATTGGGTAGCGGAGATGAATGTTGGGACAATGTGAAACTGAACTAACTCCACCATTTCTTGACTGGTCAAGGAGCTGAGAGTACGTTTCTTGAGGCTTGAAAATGCACTATCGCTTGGTGCGAAGATTGTTAATCCGTTGTTTGTGTTCCCTAGCTGGGAGTTTAAGTTGCTATCCAACTGGGTGGATTTCAAGAGACGGATAAAGGTCTTGAATTGGCCAGCCTTCTTGAGGATTTTGATGACATTAGTGGGGCCTCGTGGTGGCGCTGGAGCCGGAGCCGGCGCAGGTGACTGAGCTAGGGTTGTGGTACAATAGAAGAATAAGAAGAAGATAAAAAATGAAAATGAGAAGAGAAATTGTTGCTTCATCTTTGCGATGTTTACTTGGGCTTTGCACAAGTGTTTGATGGCTAGGGATGGATTTTATTATGGTGGGAAGAACGAGTTAGGTATAATGTGCAAATTAGTAGCGAAAAAAATTTGGTGGTGAGCGGCCTAATTTTTATTAAAAAGTGTGGAGAATCAGTGGAGAGAGAGACATAGCAGCAACTAGCTTGCTTAGAGTAGCAGGAATAAAAAGGCAAATATTTCAATATGATTTTACCACAATTGATAAAACTTGCAATAGCATTCATAACACTTACATTTTCACGAGAGCACTGCAGTTGCAGAAATCATAAAACTTTTCAACTATCCCACATGCATGCCCCATTAGTGGAACTCATTGTAATTATGTTTCTTTCTAATTATTCATTTCTACTCCTCTTAATAATATTTTTTCTAAAAGAGAATATGAGTTCTTCCATTGATAATAGAGTGAGTTTTATCACTGCATCCAATAGTAGTTAGTACATATTTTAGTTTTATTATACTGCTTTAATCTTGTAATCAATTAATTTCTATTATTCATAATGAACATTTGGTTTATGGTCATCCTTTCAATCTTAATTAAATCAAAATTATTTTATTAATGGTTATAAATTCTATACTTCTTAATGATATTTAAAATGAGTTATTGATAAAATTTTTCCTTATAAGAGAAATTTTGCTTGAGGTCTAAAACTTTGTTGTCCCATTAATTTTGTGTAGCATCCCATCCATTGATTACAAAGAAGGTGGCAGCTTACTTTCACATGTGGTCTGTGGTCTGGTCAGGGCAGGTTTTCTTTTTGTCCTTCACAAAGGAAAGAGACAAGAAAGTAAAAAAGCCAAATCAGTGCCTGATGCCCTGAAATTTCTTCAGGCATCGGCCACCATAATGGGTCCCCTGCTGAAAGGCTGAAAAGCTATCCAAACCCAATGGATCTTTCACGAACCCATCTTGCAGAAATAGAAATGCCCATCAAGAAAAATTTATTGGGCCTCTCTCATCCATATTCTAAAGCGTGTGCCCTTATAATTTTATTTTTTTTTAGAAACTTTTGGTTTGATTTTATTTTCATTCTTATATTTAATTTTTGTTAATTATTTGATTTCTAAATTTTAATTAGCATTATAATTTGATATTTATATTTTAAAAATTGATTGATTAAGTAAATTTTCTTTAATAATGATCAAAATTTATGAACTAAATAATAAATTTTACTTAATTAAATAAATTATATATTTATCTTTTCACTTAATTAAATAGTAATATAGACAAAATGATTTCTAATTTTGAGAAAAATATAAATGAAATTAAATTATTTAATTTTACAAATATAAGAATCGAATCAAAAAATCATGGACCAATTGATAAATTACCTTTTTGTTAGTTACAATAAAATAAAATAAAATAAAATTAAAAATTAATTTTTACTAAAAATTTTACTAAATTTAATTTATTATAAATTCAGAATTTGTTTATTTTACATATAATTATTTATATATTGTATCTTGAAACGGTGAGAGGTTAAAAAATAAATTTTCAATTTTAATATTATATATAAGTTCAATTATTCAATCCAATATTTTCGTCTCATATTTGAAAACTTCCAAATTCCAATTCAATCTTAATCAGAAACAGTAATGATACATAAAGAAATGATTGAAAAAGCACGTACTCACTTGTTGATGATCACCACTGCTCAATATTGCAACCCATCAAAATCATAATAAACCAGGAAAAAAAATAAATAAAGAGAGACTCACTCCACCCCCACATCTTGGTGTCACAAAGAGAACATTGTTGCAGTAACTAAGACAACTCCAAGTACCACTGCCCAATTATAATGCAAAACAGAGCTAATTGCTCCAGAAACATCTTTAGGAATTTCAGGACTCTCTGCTGGCTTCGCCGGTGCCGGTGCAGCTGCCGGTGGAAAAAGGTATTTAGGAAGAAGAACCTTGTCAATCTCATAAATAGCAACCTGTTTATCAGTGTATACAGTGTTAGCTAGACTTGTTTTTGTGAGTCCTGTATTTATAGTCACTGAACTGTCAGTGGTGGATATGGTCATTGGGTACCGACTATCGGATCCTGCCAATGTCATTACTGGATTACTCAGAGTCTGGAAGTCGGAAGTTGAGAGAAACCTGGGTAATATATGAAACTGCAGAAACGCCACCTTTTCTCTGTCGTTTAGAGACCCCAGAGCGCCTGCTCTAAGGTTTGAAAATGCAGCATCGGTTGGGGCAAAGATGGTTATACCATCGGTTGAGCTGTTGAGTTGGGAAGTTAACTGAGTATCCACATGGGTGGCCTTTATAAGGCGGACGAAGGCTGTGAAGTGGCCGGCCTTTAGGAGGATTTGGATGACGTCTACCGGGCCAGGTGGCGGAGGGGAGCTGTGTGGGCGGTGAGATGGGCGGTGTGTTGGTGCCTGTGCTGGAGCAGCTACTGGTGCAGAGGCTGGTGACTGGGAAAGTGTGTTGGTGCAATGGAGGATGAGCAGAAGAAGTGAAAATGAGAAAAGATAGTGTTCCATCTTGAAAAGTGATAGCCTAAATTGCTCCGAGAAAGTGTGAAAAATTGACGCAACTCAAGCAAGAAGGTGCTTGCACAAGTGATTGATGTGTAAAGAGGGGTTAAGGGGGCTTTTTAAGATGGTGGGAAGAGAATGAAATTAGGTGTTATTTTCAAATTTTGGTTACAATAACTTAGTTGCTAGTACCTTATCCATCTTTAATTGTTGGAAAAAAATTATAGATACTAGTGCCTTGTCCTACTTCAGAAGGTGAAGGATATCAATGGCGAGAGATATAAAGCTGTTGCAGCCACTAGTTTGCTTGGAAAAGCAGGAAAAAGATGAGGGGATTTCAAGTGGTTGTGCAGGCAAATGATTGTTGAAATGGGGTTTGTCTATGTCAAACACGAAGTGCTACTCTATCACTCTAGAGTGTCTCGGAGCCTTCTGTGACCTTTCAGCTGAAGAAAATGCACAAGTTTCCTTAGTTTCAGCTGCCATAATCCAATCCAATCCTCTGAAATTATTAATCTGATCAAAAGACGTAGTCCTCAGGAACCTAAGATCTTCTAATTTTCATTGGTTTTGCATGCTTGGTCTGATCAGAAATCACAAGGTTCACAAATCGCTAACAATGGTCTCTAAAGATGATTTGATTCCAGGGAGTAAGGACTAACCACTAAATAGTCTAAATAAACAGAAACAAGATCAAACCAAACTGAAATCCACAAACATGCAAAGAAATTCAAGTTAAGCAAAGAAAAAAAAACCAAAGTCCTGAGAGGAAAGCTAGCATAGTGATGGGGCGAATCCGCAAGTATACGAGTCGTCTCAAGTAATAAAGTGATGAATCAAATATCGTTCCCACAAGGATTTGCTGTTTAGTACCAAACTATGAACGAAGCGATTATTTAGGCTAATGATTAATGAATAAATGGTAAATGTAAATGAGCAAGGTAAATTGATTAATCTAACTGAAATGGGTAAAGAGCAAACAAATAAATTCTAGATCTAGTTTGCAATTAAACTAAATTAACAATGGGTAATTCAAATCAAAGTCTAATTATGTTAAAAGTGATTCCAGAGTTGGGGGTTTATGCATAAATTAATTTGAATTTTTCTTGGGCATTCCAATTTTTAGGGAAAAATAGAGTTTGAAGGTGATTAATTCTAAATTCCTTTGATATCTTTTTCAAGCAAACCAAAGTGTGTTCTAAAATAACCAAACCTACTTTCGTATGTTATTTGATTACTCTAAAACCCATTAAGTTTTGTAACCAATCATTAATTCCTCTTAAAATCCTAGTTTATTTCTAAATCTAGGTGATTTTAAGTTCCAATCCTTGATTATCTATCAATGACTTTCACCTTTCGGTCCTTCAATTAAAGATTAACATAATGTTGGTACCCAATGGGTACCAACATTAGGCAAGTAAATCAAGCACACAAGAAAGGAATTAAAACTCATATTTACGTAAAATAAGGAAATACCCAGTCCAAATCCACAAATTAATCTAAAACATATTTCCCAACTCTGAAATCTAAAGAGTTTACTCACTCATGATGGTATTTACAAGAAAGATTGATGGAAAAGTAAAGAAAAACATAATAAGAGAACTAAAATAAAAAAAACCCAGGTAGAAGAACCCAAAACTCTGGTTGCTGGAGCTCCAAAAATGGTTGCAACAGCTCCTCCCCAGAAAATGGCGTCTCCTCCTCTCTCTATTATATTTTCTTTCCTTTTTGTTTTTCCTTCCTTTCCTCTTGTGGCAAAAACTAGGAAATGATGAATTTATATCGTCCCAAAAAGTTACCCTAAAAGTAAATAAGAGCCAAGGAGTGGATAGGAAATGAGGTGTAAAATTATCCAAGTTAGCTGCATTATTCACGTTCTGGGCTGTCTGCTTAGGGTACGGCTTAACCCTAAGCAGCTTCTTAGCAAATTTCAGCTGGTCGACCGTCGCTTAAGGTTGCGGACTCAAAGAAATCTCGTGATCGAATAAAATGGGTTTACTTTCTGCTCATGCATGACTTCCAGCTTGATCTGTGCTGCACCTTAAGTACTGCCGCTTTACCCTAAGCAGGATCTTAAACAATTCTCGGCAGGTTGTGGAGTAAAAGCTTGAATATGCAGGGTTTAAGCCGCGCTTGACTTCAGCTTAAACAGGCCTAAGGTTAAGCTTATATGGCATACCCTAAGTAATATCATAAGCAAAGTCTTAAGTAAATTTCGGCTAACTTGCTCTTTCAAAGCTTGATTTCTTCAACTTTCCTCCATGCTTAAAGAATTTCCAATTTCTTCAAATCACTTCCTAATGCACTTATTGATCTTCGATTTGTCACAAAATCTTATCAAAAACAACAAGATTACAAAAATCAAATATAAAGTATCTAAAGTTAACAAATAAGCTAAAATAAAGCTAAAAACATAAAATATACTAAAATATAAAGGCAAAATGGATGCAAAACTACCCTAAGATGCCTATATGAAATGAGTGTAACAAATTCCCCCAAACTCAAACATTTGCTTGTCCTCAAGCAAATTAAAACAATTAATGCAATTTGGGGTACCTTACCTTAAATTTATGAAAATTACTTATCCAAACTCTCAAGCTTACTTTTAACCACCAACAAACCATATACCCACTTTCAAGGTACAAAGAGTTTAATCCTCACCAAAGTTATCACCGCTTAGCCCTTGGGTCAATTATCCATATCATCAAGCCCAAACGAATCAATCACAAAGAATAATCATGCCTAAATAGACTATAGGGTAATCCACAAACTAAAGTGTCTCAAATAATAATGGAAGTAAATGAATGGATTAATAATATCACAATCCCATAGGCAATTCTGCTATTCCAATCTCCACTAATGTAGTACAACACCATCAAAAGATCAAAAGGACTTTCAAGGGTTGTAATGGGGCCAAGGGGGTGATAATGTGGCTAACAAGGAAATGATAAAGGTAACAAAATATGAGAATAATCAAATAATTAAAAGATCAAGACACACAATTTTTTTTTTTTTAATCAAACGGGGGAAGGAACTTTACAACTATTCACCAATGCTAACATATAATTTTGAAGCTTTTAGAGGGACTACATAAATAACATTGACTTTGAATTATAATTGTCCCTTTCAATTCACCCCCAAACTCATTTCTTTGTGTACTTGGGTGGTGAATTACTTTACATACCATAATTGAATTTGCTAGCCTTTTTATTTTAGTCACTTCTCCCAACTAATTGTTATATATATTTTTTTATTTTTTATTTTTTTTTATGTGTATCTATCACTCAAAGAATTATTCTCATGGAGGGTAGATAAGTGTTTGGGTTTATGGCTAGGCATTGATGTGGGTTCCAAAGGAATAAGAGAGATAAATGTAGGCTCAAATTGGTTCCAAAGGGAAATTTTAAAGTGAGGTTGGCTAAGACTAAAATATGGGTTTAAAATTCAAAGAATGCCTAGATCATTTCTTTTTCAAGTGTATGCTATGATTTCGCCTTGAAAGATTTAGAAAGATTGTTCTAGGATTGGTGAGACATTAATTAGCTACTTCTCACCCTAGAGTTTTCTCTAAGCACTCAAAGTCAATGCAATTGATTGGGTGGCCCTTGGCTAAGAAGATATAAACTAAAGCAAGAATCTAATAACTTTGCACCTATCTAGAACTTTCAATCCATCAAACCCTTCTAAAAGTAAGCTTAATTGCTCTTCAAAGCAACTCTCAATCCTCTAAGGACAAGGTAAAAATTTATTTTTATGATATGCATGATCCTAAAATGAATGCATAAATCAAATCAAATTAAAACTAAGTGTAATCTATATGAAAACTATATGCAAATGTATATATATGAGTATAGACATGTGTGTGGTATATGTATAAGTGTATGGATTATCTATATATGGATGAATGAAATGCAATAAATGAATGAATGAAAATTTTAAAGAAATTTTGCCCTCACCCCCAAACTCAAATGAAACATTGTCCTCAATGTCTAAAATGAATGCAAAGATGGGCAAAATTGTCTAAACTAATCAATTAATGAAATATATACAATTGGGGATTAAATCAATATAAGCTCAAGAATTCCAAAATTAGCTCAAAATGATATTAACAATGAAGCGTTAGAGAGAAAAATGTGAAAAAGTATCCCAAATGTATGAATTTACACTGCTTAAGAAATTGCTTAAGACTTTGCTTAAGGTTAAGCGAGATCTGCATAAGGTTAGGCAAGATCTTAAGCTCTGGGAACATGCTAAAAAAAATATAGAAAGAACTGTGAGTGATTCAGTACCTCATGATAAAATGAAACAGATTTGGCTGAAGGTAAATTGTGCCACTCATTAATATCCACAAAATTAGAACTGAATAAAGGAGAAAATGCAAAGATAATGTGTACTAAGGTGGAAAATAGGAATATGCAGAAAAGAACTAGATTTACTACTGCAAAATCATACAGGATAATAAAACAGGAGAGAATAAGCTAAAGAAAATATGTAAGTGTGAGCACACTCAGAAAATAAGATAAATCACATTTGTTACCAAAGTTTGAAGTTTAACAAACAAAAGATAAAATGAAACCAAAGACTAAAGTAAACACAAGAACAAATATAGAAATAGAAACTTGTTAAACTAAATAAACTACTGCTACTGCTGTCAAGGCTTTGTTGCTACTTCAGGTTCTGCAGTAGTCTCATTGTAATCTGAAGTTTCAGAAGCAGTTTTCAAATTTTCTGAGTTCTTTCATTTCCTAGAGCATGTCTTGGCCCCAATGATATAAATTGTTATAAGATTGGGCCAATTTGTTGTAGAGCTCCAACATTTGAAGTTGCTGCTGCTGCTGCTTCCTTTTAAGAGATGAAAATCTCTTTTTAAGTTTCTTTTCTAGCTTCTTCTTTTGGTTGACCTGCTGTTGACCCATGGTATCAATTTTAACTTCTAAGCTCTTCAAGGTTACAAGGATATCTATGGTGTCAGGTGAGGGAATAGATGGTTGGACAGTGAAGCTAGCTACTTTGGATTCTAAGGATCTTAGGAGGGACAAAATATCTACTGAAAACTGCGGGGCAGTGGCTGTTTGAGATTGTGACACCCCTTACCCGTCTACAGTATAGCCGAGTAAGATATGTCACACAGTGTACCGGAACACTCTATTTTATCTCAATCATTTTTTTTTCTTCCTTAATTTATTTTTATCATTGATATGAAGTACAATATATTTCATTTAAGTCATTTATTGAAATTATAATTTATTTGAGGTTTTGTAAATTTTATAAAAAATTCAGTAGAGTGCCGGCTAAAAATGGAGAAAACAGTTCTTCGGAACCTGTGAAAAACACTTCCAATAATCATTTTCAATCATTCTCAAACTCCAATAACCATCAACATGGTCTCAATATTTTTCAACAATATTTCAATTTCTCATTCATTCATTTCACATAATATTCATATACAAGTCATAAATAAATACTCAATGTTTCATTCATAAACACAATTTTCACTATTTACATTAATATCAAAATACATTACATAAGTCTTATTATACATGAGAAAATAAAAGTTTGATTACATAATACCAAAATGAAACCTAGTGTCCTACCAATGCACTGAAGACAGTGAGGTGACACGGACATTATGCAGAGCTGCAAATGGTCTCACCCAGTCTGTGGTCTACTGGGCTCTCGGTCGGTCTCTCCAGAACCTACGCGTGGCAAAAAGCAATGCGCTAAGCAATAATGCTTAGTGGTGCCAATAATAAAATAAAAATAAATAATAGAAAATAAATATGCAGTGCATGTTCTGATGTCTTATGCAAACAATTTTTCGATCATTATTGGTAATTTTATTTATTTTGTATTTGTTATATTCATAATTTCATTAAATTTATCCACTTCCATTTTTTAATTGCCCAAGTAACCTATACTGGATGACTGGACTAGATAAACAGGTAAACTGGCACTGGGTATCAAGTACCTCGGGCCATCACACCATCGGTCACATATGTATCTCCCAGTGTGCAACAGAACAGCTAATGAGCTGTAATAAATATTAGGCACAAGGCCAAGAATCAACACAATGTCAGAATGGCTAAAAGCCATAAAATCACAGAATGACATAATGCCATGTGCAGTACTGCTAACTGAACCCTATTGGCATGCCAACCTATCCAAACCAATCTTGCTAGGTGTACTAGGGCATGTTATACTTTTAAACTTTACAATTCTTGAAATTTAAGTTTAGGTATTACTATTCATTTCACTAGTCAACTAAAATATTGACTTTTGCATAGACAATAGGTACATTGGTTCTAATACTCCCAACATACCACATTTTGCATTCTAAAATTGTTGGTATTGGTTGCCAATACTATTTCTAAGCTTAATGTTAATTGTTCAAAATTTTCAGATTTCAAGCTTTGTGTTTACTGTTCTATTTGTCATTTTTGCAGTGGGAATTTGGTAAAATGATCAACATGAAAGTTGTTTCTTATTTTGTCTAGTTATATTTCCTTTTTTGAATCACTCCATTTGGAGTTTTGTAGCTTAAGTTATGGCCCACAAACTACAACTAGCCGGATTGAAATTTTTCCAGAATTTCTGGACTGACTAAATCTACAATACTTGGAATAGTGACTGTAACTCACTTTTTGAATATGTTCTGGTCATAATTTGGGTTAACTTTCTTCATGAAAGTTGTAGATCTATATCTCAGCTTATTGCTAGTAAAATTTCAGGTCAATTGGACCTTTCTACACTAAGTTATGGCTAAATGACCAAACACTGTTCATTTGGTCATTTTGCCCAGGCAGAATGCAGGTCACCCTAATTAGGGCAAGCTTTTGGTCAACTTGGTTTGGTTTTCTGGACATGGTTTCTTCACCAAAGTTGTGCCATTATGTGTCTAGTTTCATGTCCAATTGGCCTTGCACCAATTGAACCTCTACAATTCAAGTTATTATTGCCCAAACCTACTGGACTCATGCCCAGCCCTGCAGGTCACCAAGGGCAGCCACACCAACTTCATTTCCCACTACATAAACCACTTCATTTCTCATTCACACATAACCAAATGGTCACTAATTGACCATTAAAACTTACTTTCACCATTACATGATCAGCATCTCAATTTTGGGTCCAAACCCTAGCTCTACCATTTCAATTTTTCAAACACATACAATCAATGGATCAATTCATACTCCTAATGATGCATATACAAGTTTAAAGAATTAATTGACACTAACGTTTGTTGGAGAGTTTCCCTAGCTTAGAAAACTTCTTGATTTTTCTTTCTTTTTGCTGCCCAAAGCTTTCTCAAGGTGCTAGGTTAATTTTTTGTGAAGAAGGCTAGGGTTTTGGAGTGAGATTTGGTGAGGTTGGGAGCTTGGGTGAGCTTTAATGGAGTTTTCCTTCCTCTCTCTCTCTCTCTCCACGTTTTTTGCTGCCCCAAAGGTTGAAGAAGCAAATGATTTTTCTTTCTTTTTTTTTGCCCATTAAGTCATTTTAAATAAGTTAATGCCATGTGTCAAAGTTTGATTGGGTGGGAGAATTTTTAATGACATCATAATGATGTCATAATTCCAATTCTTTAATTTTCCTTCCTTTTCTTGTCTACTAAATTTCAATTTAATTTTTAGTAATATTTATTCATATTTTATATCATAATAATTATTTACTTAACTGGACAAGTCGGCCAAAAATTATCTCTGAAGACGAAATGACCAAAATGCCCTCCGTTTGGCTTAACAGACTAAAATTGTCTATACCGATTTAAAAACTTTTCTAAACCTTTTCTTGGCATTCTAATGCCATAGAAACCTCAATGACCCTTCTCTGGAGTCTCAAAAATTATTTTATGAATTTTCCCCTGGGTCTAGGGCTCCTAGATGCGAGAACCGCAACTTCCCACTGGTTTACCCATCGCTAGGGCACCGGCTCATTTAACTTGGTTGTATTTTATTTCTCAAATTTTTTCTAAATTTTTCTTATTAATATTTAAGTTAATTATGGTTCCTCACTTTAGTTTAAATATTTTTCTGGACGTTCTAGCTGTCCGAACCGACACTGGTCACCGGAACAGTAGAATGTACGGAGTTGCTACAGGGAGGGTGTTACAAAGGTTCTGCTGGTGCAAAGGTATTTGGTTATGTAGTACCACTAGCATCAGCACGTTGCTGTAACAAAACATAAGTATGTCCTACTTTCTCACAAAGATCCATGTGTAGCAACATTGTGCTGTCTATAAATGATTCACCAGACATTGGCAGTAGCTTATATAGACTAGCATCAAAGCTAAATGAATTGGCTATGGCAGTTATATAGCCTCCAAAAACTATGATACCTTTGGTATGCCTTATGACGGTTTGGTGCCAATGAGTAGCTAGGAAATGGGCTGTGCTAACTTGTTTTCTCTCCTTGATGCACCACAAGAAAAATAAGTCTCCAGCACCCACAATACTGTTACTGTGTCCCCTTCCTAAAACAGTGTAAGAGATAAATCTATGGAGGTTTTTCAACACATGATCGACTATCCTAGAGGCTTTTGTTGTCCTCTGTCTGTAATAACCCCCATAAGGTGCAATTTCTTTCCAGAACTGAACAGAGTCATAAATGGTTTGTTGCCACTCAATACTTTTATAGCCCGAACCCTGAAAACTAAAAATTTCACTCATAGAATCCATGTCTAACTCCCTATCAATGCCAGCACATCGAAAACAGATTACATCCTTATGCTCAGGTACTGTTGGTTTGAAATTCAGCCTTAAGGAACTCAAAAATTCCAAGGTCAAATCCTTGTACACTGGTTCCCTAATCCTAGCAAACTTAGTCCAGTTGACAGCATCTAAGCAAGCAAATACAGAGTCACAAATGCCTAACTCTTTTAAAATCTGCTCATTGATGCACACATTTTGCATAGTCATTTAGGTCTAATTTCACAATCATTTTATTTGATTATTAGTCATTTTTAGCTAATTTCATTAGTTAATTAGTTAGTTTTTCATAGTTGTCAATTTTGCACTAATTTGTAATTTTTACTTTGTTTTGTAGGAAAAATGGTGTTTTTGAAGGACTAAAGAGAATTTTGCCATTGAGGAGTGTCTTCTACAGCAAAAAGATGCCAAAAACAAGTTTTCAAGCTGAAATATGCATTGACCAAACTGTGCATAACTTGCCGCATAAGCTATGCAGTTCTGCATAAGGAGGAAGATCACTGTTCCCAGAACCACCGAAATGTGCATAAGGAGCGCATAGCTTATGCACATTCTCACCTCCCTTATGCACATTCACGAATTTGTGCATAACCTATGCACCAAGTCATGCGACTTCGCATAAGTGACCCAGAACCGGTATCGCATAAGGGATGCATAACTTATGCGATCCACTTATGCAATCCATAAGAGTTCATTAATGAGTGTGAGAAGATTCCCTTAATGTATTCCTCCTAGAACATACTATTTTAGGGCTCCATGTCAGAAAAATGCTATAAATAGTCCCATTTTCTCATTTTAATGGGAGGAGACAAGGAGCAAAGAAGAAGGAGGAGGCTAAGCGAATTTGAGGAGTCATTTTCACCTTCCACACCATTTTCAACTAAGATTTGCAGATTTCTTCCTTCCTTTACATTTTCTACATTTCTAGTGTTTAATTTCTTACTTCTTAGCTTAGATTAAAGCTTTATTTCCATTTAAACTCATCATATCTTGTAAGCATTATGGATAGTGAGTAGTTTACTTTTGATTCTGGAGTAAGGGTTGTAATATTTGAGATATTTTGTGGATTTTGATTGGGTAATCCATATTTTATGGCCTTAATGAGTTTTATTCATTTCTTGTATGCTTAATGACATGCTTAATGTAGGATCCCATTGAGTAATGTTCTTAATCCATGGTTGAAGCACCGAAAGGAGAAGACCTTGTGATAGATAATCAGGAAATTGGACTTAATTAACTTAGACCTAGAAATAGGCTAAGGATTAAGAGGATTCACAGATTAATTAAAGAACTTAATGGGTCTTAATTAATTCTAAGTCCACGAAAGTAGGATTAGTTTGATTAAGGCACTCTTTGTCTCACTCGAAAGGGAATTCAAAGGATTTAAGGATTAATCTCCTTAAAACTCATAAGTTTCATAAGATTGGACAACCAATTTAAAATCCCAAAATAGCTCGAATATGAAATCCCGAACTCCGGAATCACCTTTTTACCATTGTTAATTTCTAATCAAATTTAATCATTTGCCATTTTAAATATTGCCATATTTGAACTTGCTTATTTCTATTTGATGCAATTTTAGTTTAATTAATACATTGTTGAATGGAATATTAAATATGCACATTTAGATTTCATACTCCATTACCCATTAATTCATTACTTAATCTCATAAATACTTCAATTTAGTCAACTTTTATATCGAAAATTCAATCATTAACACAACTCCTCGTGGGATCGATATTTTTCTATACTACTTGTACGACCCGTGCACTTGCGGTGGGGACGCATCAAGTTTTTGGCGCCGTTGCCGGGGAGTTGTTTGTTTAAGATTGAATTCTTGATCATTTTAGTTGTTTTTAGTTTTATCTTTGTTATCTTTTCATTTTGTGTTTGTTTGTTCTTTTTCAGGTACTCTTAATCTTTTATGAGAAGAGCTAGAAGCACAAGTGACACAACCTTACTGTTCAATCCTGAAATTGAGAAATTTTGTAAGGCCAACAAGAAAGAAACCAGAAAAAGGAAAGAAGCTTCGAGAGAAACTGAATTAGAAGCAGATATGGCTGATGAAAGAATTAGAATTGGTGTTGGTAATGCTGGAAATGGTCAAAACAATGAAAATGAAGCCCAAGGGGAAGAAGTTGTTAATGCAAACGTGCCTAGGGGAAGTATGATGGATCATGCTTTTCCACGGTTTGATGATTTGAGAGAGAGCATAGCAAGACCAAGAATTGATGCAAATAGTTACAAGATGGATTTTGGAGTTCTTCAAATGATCCAAAACTCTCAATTTGGAGGACATCCTTCTGAAAATCCACACACACATTTGAAGAAATTTGCTATGATTTGCGACATGCAAAAACAACCTGGAGTGTCTGATGATGCAGCAAGATTGAAGCTATTCCCATTCTCTTTGAAAGATAGAGCATTGGATTGGCTTGATTCTTTACCTCACAACTCCATTACAAATTGGGAGCAACTCACTGATGCATTTCTTGCACAGTATTTTCCACCTGGAAAAACTCAAGAGTTGAGGAATCAAATGATTGCTTTTAGACCAAGAGAAGATGAGACTCTTTATGAGTCATGGATGAGATGGAAGGAGTTGGAGAGACAATGTCCACATCATGCCATTCCTAAATGGATGATAAACCAGAATTTTTACACAAATGTCACTCCTGCTATCAGAGGAATCATTGATGCTCAAACTGGAGGGGAATTCATCATTAAGCATGAAGATGAAGCTTATGAGTTATTAGAGAAAATAGCAAAGAACAGTCATCTATGGAGTAGTCCAAGAGGGTCAACTCCAACTCAAAAAAGGCAAGTTGCTGGAATGTATGAGCTTGATCCATTCAACATGATCAATGCCAAATTTGATGCACTCACTAATGTCCTTGCTAAGAAAATGGAGGATTTAAGTATGCTAGTCAGTTCATCATCATGCTCTGGAAGTTCTTAACAAGTTACTTATGCGGAAGGAACAATGAGTTTTGGATTAGATTATACTTAATATGATTGGAGGAATCATACCAATTTTTCTTGGGAGAATCAGAAAAATCAATCTTCAACTCTTATATTTCCATCACTTCAACAAGAGCATCAATACCAACAACCTAGGCAACCACCACCTAGTTTTCAAAAAAAGAATGCAAATCTGCACCTTTACCAAGGCAATGAAGAACAAAGTTCCACCACAGAGGCTTTATTACAACAAATTCTTGCTAATCAAATTAAGCGTGATGAAGAGTTGAGAGAGATGAAAGCAAGGCTGGAACAAATGCAAACACACAATAGGATCTTTGGAAAATCAGATTGCACAACAAGCATGCTCATAAAGTACCAATTCTATGGGGAAACTTCCTAGTCAAACAGAAAATCCAAGGGAGCAATGTCATGCCATCACCTTGAGGAGTGGTAAAATAGTGCATCTTGAGAAGAGTGAAAAAGGGAGAAGAGAGAAAATGAGAAAGATGTCAAGGGAGATGAAAAACAAGAGAGTGTAGAAAAAGGTAAAGAGGAGGTTGAAGAGAAAGAAGAGAAATATATACCTCCAGAGCCTTACAAGCCACAGCTTCCCTTTCCACAGAGATTTCAAAAGCCAAGCTTGATAAGCAATTTGGGAAGTTCTTAGAGGTTTTGAAGAAGCTATATATAAATGTGCCTTTTATCGATGCTCTTTCCCAAATGCCTTCTTATGCTAAGTTTTGAAAGAAATTCTCTCAAATAAAAGAAGACTTGAAGATTATGAGACTGTAGCCTTAACTGAGGAATGTAGTGCTATCCTCCAAAGGAAACTTCCTCCAAAGCTCAAGGATCCAGGGAGTTTTTCAATTCCATGCCATATTGGGGAATCATGTTCTATAAAAGCTTTATGTGATTTAGGGGCTAGTGTAAGCCTTATGCCCCTCTCCATCTATGAGAAGCTTAACATGGGAGATCTTAAGCCAACCTACATTTCTCTTGATTTGGCGAGATCAATTAAATATCCGAAGGATCTTGGAAAATATACCACTGAAGGTTGGAAAATTTTACATCCCGATTGACTTTGTCATTTTGGACATGGAAGAGGATTCTCATATGCCAATCATTTTGGGAGGCCTTTCACAGCTACAGTGGTGCTTTGATTGACGTGAAAGGTGAAAAGCTTACTCTTAGAATCGGAGAGGATCGGTTAGTCTTCAATATTGGCAATGATAAGAAGAAGCAACATGAAGATGTAGACTCTTGTTTGAGAATTGATATAGTTGATGAGTTAGTAAAGAGCTCTTTAGAAAGAGCTATCCGAAGGCTTCTCTTGAAAGTTGTCTTATCCATGAAGGGAGTATCAATGATGAAAATCCAAAAGAGGCTGCATTTGCACAAGATTTGAATAGTAATCCACCTTGTCCTATGGCACCAATCTTTCAAGTTGAGGAAGTGGAGAAAAGTGAAGTAAAGCAACCATCTCTCAAAGAAAAAGATGCACCAAAGGTTGTCAAGAAAGAAATGGTCGGATTTTTAGACAAAGCAACAAGGATCTTCTCATGTGATGGAAAGAAAATGAAGTATAGATTCATTGAAGCACCTATTGGAAACAGAGGCAACAAATTCCAATTTCAGCCACCATGAAACATGAAAAGAGTCTAGCTAAGGACTATAAATTAGCGCTCTTGGGAGGCATCCCAAGTCCTTTTATTTTGCTTTTGTTGATTTACTTTCATTTTCATTAATTTTGTTTTTTATCTTAAATTTCCTCAAATTCAATTTTGACATTATTAAATCTTGTCCCTTGTAGATGTATATCAATGAAGAAAGGCTGGTGAACTATTGGGAGCTGCAATCTGGTTATTGCAGAGGAAAAATGCAATCTGCAGAAAAGGAAAAGTCTGCGTGAGATAGATTCTGTCCTTGAGCTGCAATCTGGTTTATGCAGAGAGGAAGAAGAAATTCTGCAACAAAGAGGGTGTTTGCAGCAGATGGCTTGTGTTTTTGGTGAGGTTGGGTGTGAGACTTTTAAGTATGTGTGATTTTAATCTTAATATGGTGGTAAGTGAGTCATTTTTGCAGTTTTGAGCTTCTTTGGGTTGTAGGATTCAAGGTAAAAATGTTGCATTTTCTTGGCAAAACTTGGAGACTTCATTTCATCATTTGTGGTTAGATGCAACTTCATGCAAATTTTATGGAGTTTTATGTGCTAAATGTTGATTTGCAGAATTTGTCTTAAAATGGCATAGTTCTCAAAGGTCTTTTATGTAGGATCCATTTTTACATGCTTGTGTGATGCCTTTTTGATATACTTTGTATATATTGATGTGTTTTTTGTGAAACTTCTCATGGTTTATGCTTCATGGAATTATATTTCCTCATTCTAGGGTATTTTTCACACTTGCAATCCATGTTCTATTGCATTCTTGATCTTGCTAACTTGTGCATAAGCAACTGCATAGCTTATGCAATCCTGCATAACCACAATTCTTGCCATTTTTCACCTTTATTGCAAGTGCATAAAGAGAGTGCATAGCTTATGCAACTCTGCATAACCTCATTTTGTCAAATTTCATATCTGTCAAAACTTGCATAAGGTGAGTGCATGACTTATGCACACTTGCATAGCTTCAAATCCTTCATTTTCTCTCTCTGCCGAGTCTTGCATAAGGAGAGTGCATGACTTATGTGAAGGAACGGAAGCGTGAAAAACACAAGATTATACCATTGAATTCAAAAATTTTCACCTAGGGTCACAAGCACCATGCAAGATTTATTTTTATCTATTTGATTTCAATAATAAACAACATATTAAAACTCTTTTAATATGTTTTTGGATCTGTATTTGCCATTTAAGATTTTAAAATTAATCAGATTAATTTTAGAACCCTAGATTAAATCAAGAACGATTACACTAACCTCTTGATGTCTTTGCGTATGTCTGCGCCTTTGAGATTCGTCTTCAGGACACCAGATGTTGTCCCTCTAGCTTGTCCACACCAAGAACACCTATGGCAGCCCTTGAACAGCTTCTAAAGCCTTTTCTATTAATTAGAAATTCAAGTTCTTCCTTTTAAGAGATTAGAGATGCAAACAGGACACTAGAAACAATTTCTAGTGTTCTTAATTCAAGAGATTGATGGCTAATCTCTTTGAATTGATGAGAGATGAAGAGAAATAGCTAGAGAGGCTCAAAGTGGCGTGACATATGAGAGGAGAGGCTGCTGGTTGTGTTTTCTTTTCATAACCCCACTTAAATAGCTAGGTTAACACATTAAACCCTAGCCACATGTCACCTTTTGATTAGCTCTAGGTTTAAGTGACCCAATCACATTGTGCCAAGTGTCAAACCTATATTTAATCTTGATTTTAATCATCTTACATGATTAAAATTATTTGGCAAGCTTATGTGTTATGCCATGTGTCACCATCTCATGGTGCCACGTGTCACACTGCAAAATGACCAAAATGCCCCTGTGTCTTAATTTTGAGTTCTTAACCCAAAATAATTATTTTCTTCTTCTAATTAATTTATATCAAATATAAATTAATTAATTAATCTCTATTAATTAATTTCTCATCAATTAAATTCATATTTAAACACTTTAAATATAAATTTAATTTATACTACACATCCAATAATCTAGATTTGGTTTCAAGTCATGCTAGGGACTTTGCAATTTTATTGCAAACCAAATCTATTTAATTAATCAATTAAACTCTTTAATTAATTAATTAAATCATATTTAAATAGGTGATAACTTGTGTATGTGTGTGACTTACTAGGCTCATCACTAATTGGCAATGAGACATGATATCAACTCTTAATATCATCGAACTCTTTCTTACCATAAATGAGTTCTCTAAATCATTTTATGAACCTCATAGACCATGGTTAACACCTAGCATAGCATGCCATGGCCACCCAATTAGTAATAAGATTTACCTTAAATGAACCTATAATCATATGTTACCATGCACTAGAATCTCTCTGTTACAAAATCCCAACTCAAGTTGAGTCATGGTTTATGTCAAACTCCATTTGCTATGAATATTATGTTCTCTTTTAATTCCAGTTCTTGATTAAAAGATTTTTCTCATCGAAACTCTTTTACGAATAAATCTATCTGTCCTGGCCAGGAACTTGAAACCTCAAGAACAATTAAATGAACATAGGATTTTATCTCTATTTACTTAGAGGAACAGATTCCATCTTGATCAACACCTACCTCCATATATAACTAGTAGGAGCCAACACATGCCCATATACCCATACATAGTACAAGTATGAAAGCAATATCAAACTCAAACTACCTATATACAAGATAATCGTGCTATCTCGTGTCTAAAGATTATATGCATCGATATGATTTATGACAAAACATTGACAAGAGTAAACTCCATGTGCTTGTCATAAGCGTCACTGGTTCGGCCTACTTATCATTTATAAGTGCCTATCATGTTTGTTATATGGCATGAGACTCACCATTCCATCTTATTTATATCTCATATAAATAACTTGGGAACAAACATGAATACAATCTTTACGGATAAGTCATGTCCTTATTATGAAGTATCCTCGATTGTGAACCTATTTATGATACTTCTGCTAGAAATATTGTCACTCATATTCTTAACAACTTAAGAATAATATTTCTAACAAAATATCAATGGACCTTTTCTATTACACATAAATATATTATGTAAACGGAAAAGTGGAAATGCCTTTATTAATAAAAATATGTACAAGATACATACTAAATGATATGCTCTAGGGCATATTACTAACAATCTCCCACTAGCACTAGAGCCATTCATTACAATATCTTAGACCCATCTTCTCAAGATGTCGTCTAGCGAGATTATGACAAAGGCTTAGTGAATGGATCACCGGTTTTTAGGCGATGTTATATTTCTGCATGGCTATATCGCCTTGCCCAACTATATCCCCGATAATATGGTAGTGCCTTTCTATGTGTTTGGATTTTGGGTGAGACCTTAGTTCCTTAGCTCGCATGATCGCTCCATTGTTGTCACGATGTAGTGGAGCTGACTTAATGGAAGGAACTACTATAAGTTACATTACGAACTTCTTTATCCAAACGACTTCCTTTGCGAGATCGATGCAACAATATACTCGACCTCGTAGTGGAATCGCAATCGTGCTCTGTTTGGAACTCTTCCAACCGATCGCACCTCCATTACAAATGAACACATATCCAGAGGTAGACTTTCTATCATCGATATCGATTGGAAATCGAATCGGTATAACCATCCAATTGCAAGTCTCCACGTCCATAAATCAAGAATAAATCCTTAGTTCTTCTTAAGTACTTAAGAATATTCTTGATGACTATCCGATGTTCCAAACACTGGATTGGATTGATACCGCTAGTCAAACTAACGATATGCGATATCCGCCTAGTACACAACATTGCATACATTAAACTTCCAATAGCCAAGCATATGGAATCTGCCATCTTATCTCTTTCTTGAGATGTCTTTGGAGACATCTCTTTAGAAAGATGGATACCATGTCTCACTTTAACAATCCTCTCTTGGAATCAAGCATGTTAAACCTCTTTAACACCTTTTCCAAGTATAGACTTTGTGATAAACCAATTATCCTTTTCGCTCTATCTCTATAGATGCGAATCCCAAGAATATAGGTTGCCTCCCCTAAGTCTTTCATGGAGAATGTATTTGACAACCATACCTTTATAGTCGTCAACATACCTGTATCATTACCCATCAACGATGTCATCCACATATAAGACAAGGAAAATGATAGCACTGTCACTAACCTTCTTATATACACATGGCTCATCCTCATTTTTGATAAAACTAAAGGATTTAATGGCTTCATCAAAACGGATGTTCCAACTCCTTGAAGCTTATTTCAACCCATAAATGGATCGCTTTAGCTTGCATACCTTGGAACCATCTTGGGATTCAAATCCCCTAGGTTGTTCCATGAAAATGTTTTCTTCAATGTATCCATTAAGAAAAGCTGTTTTGACATCCATCTGCCAAATCTCATAATCATAGTATGCAGCTATTGCTAATAAAATCCTAATTGATTTAAGCATGGCAACAGGCGAGAAAGTCTCCTCATAGTCTATTCCTTGCCTTTGGCGAAACCCTTTCGCTACTAGCCTTGCCTTATAGGTCTCTACCTATGCATCAGAACCAATTTTCTTCTTGAAAACCCATTTGTTCCCTATAGGTACAATACCTTTAGGTGGGTCAACAAGATCCCAAACTTGATTCTTATACATGGAATCAATCTCGGATTTCATAGCATCAATCCATTTTGAAGAGTCTATATCTGATATAGCTTCTTCATAGGTAAGTGGATCATCTCCATGATCTACTTCTTCATGAGTAGACAACTCTTGTTCTTCTTCATGAAGAAAACCATATCTCACTGGTGGGTGAGATACCCTGGTTGTTCTACGAGGAACAATTTGTAGATGTTTCATCAATGGGTATAGGTTGACTAGATGGATCTATATCCATCGATGCATTGGTTGGTCGAATTCTCCAATTCTAACTCTATTTGCCTTCCTTTGCCTCCTTCTTGAACAAAAAGTTGTTCAAGAAATGTGGCAACTATACTTATCACAACCTTTTGTGAAGTAGGCAAATAAAAATAATATCCAAAACTATCTTTTGGATATCCAAAAAATAGACCTTTTACGATCGGTCTCCAATTTATCGGTGTTCGACTTTTGATATAAGTGGACAACCCCAAATCTTAACATGCTTAAGACTTGGTTTTCTTCCATGCCATATCTCATAAGGTGTGGAAGAAAGCGATTTTAATGGAATCCTATTCGAATATACAAAGTGATTCTAATGCAAATCCCCAAAGGAGATTGGCATATCGGTATAGCTCATCATACTACGTACCATATCCAATAAGTACGATTTCTCCTTCGGATACACCATTCGGTTGTGGCGTTCTGGAGAGTCGGTGAGAAACAATGCCATGCTCTCTCAAGTATTCATCAAATTCGACTCAAATATTCACCTCCACGATCGATCGAAGAGCTTTAATATTTTTTCTGTTTGATTTACTACTTGATTTAAATTCCTTAAACTTTTCAAAGGATTCATGTTTGTATTTCATCAAATACAAATACCCAAACCTTGATTTATCATCGATAAGGTAATAAAATAATGAAAGCCCCCTCTAGCCATTTCTTTAAATGGACCACATACATCACTATGTATTAGCTCCAAAATATTTTCACTCTTAGCCCTTGTCCAACAAAGGGTGATCTAGTCATTTTGCCTGAAGGCAAGATTCACAAGTTGGAGTAGGCTCGAGCCCAATGAGGATAGAATCCCCATTTTCTCCAATTTTGCAATCCTATCTTACGCAACATGACCTAACCTTAAGTGCCAAGTATATTTTGAACTTGAGTTGGTTTTCACCATGGCATTGCTTTCATTTAGATTGCTACACTGCCGGTGGAAACACTTTCTTCGGCAATGGAAACACTTTCCTATTGGCGTGGAAACACTTTCCTTTGCCTCCATCGCCTTTAGTCTTACTTTTCTGCTTAGCTATTTTCTTGGAAGGACCGTAAACTGAGGTTTCTTTTTCTTATTGCCTTTCTTCTTGTTGGACTTTCCAAGGAAGAAGATACAACCAAAGCTACCTCTTTTTCTTTATTGCCCGGCATATTCTTTTGGGCAATAACCAGCATGTTGAGTAATTCACTAAGGTGCATTCTGTTTAGTCATATGGAAATTTGTCACAAAATTCCCAAAAGACTCGTGAAGGGATCAAGGATCAAATCCGTTTGTAGTTGGAAATCCATGTTGAAGTCAAGATGTTCCAACCGCTCAATCAGCCAATCATCTTGTGGACATGATCCCCAACATTCTGTCCCTCGGACATCCTCATACGGAATAATGTTTAGATATCTCATACCTAGCATTCCTGCGTGCTCACCATACAACTCTTGTAGGTGAAGGAGGATCTCACTAGCACTGCATGTTCTCATGTTGCTTCAGAACTCATTACTCATGGAAGCAAGCATGTAACACTTAGCTCTCATATCATGCTCCTTCCACTTGTCCAAAGTATCATGTTCCTCTTGTGTGGCCTCTGGAGGTAAGGGACCAGAACATTTGAATATAGAACATATCCTATATGTTCAAGGTTCGAGACAAGTTTCAAATTTCTTAGCCAATCGCATGATTAGGTCCTGTCAACTTGTTGTGATCAAGTATGCTTGCAAGGATATTGGATGGTGGTGGTTGTTTTGTGCTCATTTTTATCGTAAAATTAACTCAGAAAATAACCAGATTAATTAGTAAATGTATCATGTAATTAACCAAAATGATTATGGTCTTTTAATCAAATTGGTCCTCCCACTAACTTAGCGAATCCTACACTTCCAAAGTAGAAAACGAAATCCTAGTTGGATGGATTTCTAGTGGGTGATTGAATTCTTATAATTCTATTGATCATCCTCGTACATCCATTATTGGAATTACAATAAACTATAAGTGAGCAACTCCTTGCCCATCACATCTCATGTGAGGTTCAATCCTTTACTAGCCCCTAATGCTCAAAATCTCGTGTACATCCAATATTGACTTATCTTGCATTAGTTAAGTTGATCCCATTGAGCCAAGAATTATGCAAATAATTTAAATGTCCTCAGGTACATCCAATATTGGCCACCAAACCATTTACATATTTACAACATCTCATGCTTAACAATTATTCTTAAGAAAATCTCTTAAATTAATTGCATCTCATGCAACTATTTAAAATTTCTTAAAATAATTGCCCCAATGGAGGGCTTATGTTATAATTACTTTAATTATAGCATTTCCAACTTAATCATTTGTTTGGAAGATTTTATAGCCATCCTAATTACTATTAAGGTCTCACTTTGCACATTATCCATTTAGCATGCATATATCATATAATTGCATACATTCCCATACATCTCATGCATTCATGGATAAGCAGTAAATATGGTATGATCATGGACTTTCTAAGGGATTCTGAGCCACCAAGAATTGAATCAGGGCATTCCTAGGTGCATTTCATTCATTCATTTTACAAGAGTTGCTGAAGGAGTACATAATCAACACTTGATCTTGAATTCCTCCCACTTGTCCCACCAATGCTCTTGACCTCCTTGAACTTCTTGCAATCCAATATTACATAGTAATCCTTGGCATACCAAGGCGAATTTACAAGAACTTAAATAAATGAAATTACAACCCAAAAATATTACAAACTTAATAATATATGCCCAAAATAAATTAAAATAAATTAATTTACAATCCCAAAGAAACATAAAAGAAATAAATCCAATCACATTGGTCTTTTATAGTCCATGATCATCCATCATGCATATCACTATTTAACAATTAAATAAAACATACATACTTATATTAAATTGAATATCTCATATTCAACTTAAAAATCCAGATTTGAATATGATTCAAATAAATTTAAAAATTCAGATTTGAATCTCATTCAAACAAATTTAAAAATTCAGATTTGAATCACATTCAAACAACTTCAAAAATTCAGATTTGAATCACATTCAAATATTTTTTAAAAAATCAGATTTGAATCACATTCAAATATTTTTTAAAAAAATCAGATCTGAATTTTATTGAATCAATTTTAAAAAATCAGATTTAAATATGATTCAAACAACTTTAAAAATTCAGATTTGAATCACATTCAAACAACTTTTAAAATTCAGATTTGAATCACATTCAAACATTTTTTTTAAAATTCTGATTTGAATCATAATTTAATTGTGTGATTAAAACAACTAATTAAACACTTTAATTAGTCAAAGAATAGGCCTTAGATCATACAACAATTGCAGAATTAAAAGCCAAACCTTGAATCACCCATGGAACTATTGTTGCCGCCACCATTGGTGGCTTCACCATGTGTGACGCCACACCTCTTAATCCAACCAGCAATGAATCAATCATCTTATGATCAAATCACACAATTAAATCATATAATCAACAATCTAAATGGCAAATATAGTGGCTCTGATACCAATTGAAGGAACGGAAGCGTGAAAAACACAAGATTATACCATTGAATTCAAAAATTTTCACCTAGGGTCACAAGCACCATGCAAGATTTATTTTTATCTATTTGATTTCAATAATAAACAACATATTAAAACTCTTTTAATATGTTTTTGGATCTGTATTTGCCATTTAAGATTTTAAAATTAATCAGATTAATTTTAGAACCCTAGATTAAATCAAGAACGATTACACTAACCTCTTGATGTCTTGCAGTATGTTCGCCTTTGAGATTCGTCTTCAGGACACCAGATGTTGTCCCTCTAGCTTGTCCACACCAAGAACACCTATGGCAGCCCTTGAACAGCTTCTAAAGCCTTTTCTATTAATTAGAAATTCAAGTTCTTCCTTTTAAGAGATTAGAGATGCAAACAGGACACTAGAAACAATTTCTAGTGTTCTTAATTCAAGAGATTGATGGCTAATCTCTTTGAATTGATGAGAGATGAAGAGAAATAGCTGGAGAGGCTCAAAGTGGCGTGACATATGAGAGGAGAGGCTGCTGGTTGTGTTTTCTTTCATAACCCCACTTAAATAGCTAGGTTAACACATTAAACCCTAGCCACATGTCACCTTTTGATTAGCTCTAGGTTTAAGTGACCCAATCACATTGTGCCAAGTGTCAAACCTATATTTAATCTTGATTTTAATCATCTTACATGATTAAAATTATTTGGCAAGCTTATGTGTTATGCCATGTGTCACCATCTCATGGTGCCACGTGTCACACGCAAAATGACCAAAATGCCCTCGTGTCTTAATTTTGAGTTCTTAACCCAAAATAATTATTTTCTTCTTCTAATTAATTTATATCAAATATAAATTAATTAATTAATCTCTATTAATTAATTTCTCATCAATTAAATTCATATTTAAACACTTTAAATATAAATTTAATTTATACTACACATCCAATAATCTAGATTTGGTTTCAAGTCATGCTAGGGACTTTGCAATTTTATTGCAAACCAAATCTATTTAATTAATCAATTAAACTCTTTAATTAATTAATTAAATCATATTTAAATAGGTGATAACTTGTGTATGTGTGTGACTTACTAGGCTCATCACTAATTGGCAATGAGACATGATATCAACTCTTAATATCATCGAACTCTTTCTTACCATAAATGATTTCTCTAAATCATTTTATGAACCTCATAGACCATGGTTAACACCTAGCATAGCATGCCATGGCCACCCAATTAGTAATAAGATTTACCTTAAATGAACCTATAATCATATGTTACCATGCACTAGAATCTCTCTGTTACAAAATCCCAACTCAAGCCGAGTCATGGTTTATGTCAAACTCCATTTGCTATGAATATTATGTTCTCTTTTAATTCCAGTTCTTGATTAAAAGATTTTTCTCATCGAAACTCTTTCGAATAAATCTATCTGTCTGCCAGAACTTGAAACATCAAGAACAATTAAATGAACATAGGATTTTATCTCTATTTACTTAGAGGAACAGATTCCATCTTGATCAACACCTACCTCCATATATAACTAGTAGGAGCCAACACATGCCCATATACCCATACATAGTACAAGTATGAAAGCGATCAAACTCAAACTACCTATATACAAGATAATCATGCTATCTCAGTCTAAAGATTATATGCACTGATATGATTTATGACAAAACATTGACAAGAGTAAACTCCATGTGCTTGTCATAAGCGTCACTGGTTCGGCCTACTTATCATTTATAAGTGCCTATCATGTTTGTTATATGGCATGAGACTCACCATTCCATCTTATTTATATCTCATATAAATAACTTGGGAACAAACATGAATACAATCTTTCTGGATAAGTCATGTCCTTATTATGAAGTATCCTCGATTGTGAACCTATTTATGATACTTCGTGCTAGAAATATTGTCACTCATATTCTTAACAACTTAAGAATAATATTTCTAACAAAATATCAATGGACCTTTTCTATTACACATAAATATATTATGTAAACGGAAAAGTGGAAATGCCTTTATTAATAAAAATATGTACAAGATACATACTAAATGATATGCTCTAGGGCATATTACTAACATTATGCACTCCTGCATAACCAAAAATCCAAAACTCCAATTCTGCCGAAGGTTGCATAAGCAGAGTGCATAACCTATGCACTTCTGCATGACCAACAACCCAGAAAAATCAACCTTGCCGAGGGGTGCATAAGGAAGGTGCATAAGTTATGCACCTCTGCATAACCAAGAACTCCAAAAATACAACTTTGCCGAACAGTGCATAAGCAGAGTGCATAACCTATGCACTTCTGCATAACCAGAAATCAGAAAATCCCAAAAGTTGCCGAGACCTGCATAAGCAATGTGCATAGCCTATGCACTTCTGCATAACCAAAATTCTAAATTTCAAAACCTACCGCAGAGTGCATAAGGTGAGTGCATAGCTTATGCACATCTGCATGACCACCAACCAAAATTCCAAAACTTGCCGAACAGTGCATGAGCAGAGTGCATAACCTATGCACTTCTGCATGACCCAATTTTCTGAACAACCACTTCTGCCGAGAGATGCATAAGGGGAGTGCATAACTTATGCACTCCCGCATAACTTCGCTCCTCAACATTTCAAGGGTCACCGAAACATGCATAAGGACAGTGCATAACCTATGCACTTGTGCATAAGCATTTCTCTGAAGTTTAAATCATTTTAACACATGTACAACAGAGTGCACAGGTTATGCATAAATCATTTTCCCCTTATGCAGTCTCCTACAAACCCGATTCAAATTCATTTTCGGCAAAGAAAATTCCCACCACCTCCACTTCCCGACTCTTCACCCCACGACCGCCCTTCATCCTCCATTTCTTCCGGCATTCTCGCCGTCTCTCTCCCATCTTCTCCACCAGCGCTCTCATCACGAAAACCCTAAATCCCCCTACATTTTCATTTCCCCCTATCTCTTCTCCATCGACAATGGATTCCCCTCCACATTCCCGCCCCGCCTCTCCTCTCGAAGTCTCTCCATTGTCATCGATACATCCCACGCCCAATCCTCCACCACAAACGACACCCCCACCACCTCCACCAACCACATACAAACGCAAAATCCGATCCAAATCCGTGCGACCCATGTCCTCTGCTCCTCCTCTGTCCAAACGCAAAGACCCACCCACCCCATTTTCGGAACCACCTCCTAAAAAGCCAAAGGCTCCAGCCTCTACACCTTCTTCCAGCAAAAAGACAATTTCAGCAACCCCATTTGTATCAAAGCTACCCTGGCCTCTCCCTGATACAATTCAAAAAGCTGCTTTCAAAAGACTCAAAGATAGAAGGGTACAACCTACTAGGTATATGTCTGCTGATGCTCTACAATCTCTGGGTTTATTTGACAATGTAGTTGCATTTCTTGACGGTATGGGTTGGACAGAATTTGTGCATAAGCAAGAGGTAGTTTATCCGATTCTAGTCTTGGAGTTTATTTCTTCATTCTCTGCTACCCTCAACTTGCATGATGTAGACCATAAGCCAATTATGACATTTAGATGCTTGGGGCAAAATAGAGAACTGTCATTAGACCAATTTCATGGCATTTTTGGTTTTGCAATTGATGGGTTCTTTAGAGTACCACACACTGGAGTAGAGGTAGCCAACAAGGGCATCTGGAATCCTGCCCAATTTTGGAGAATCATAACAAACCAACCTCAAACTTTCTCTGCTGGTAGATCCAAAACATCCCAAATCCTTGATCGTGCACTTAGGTTTATTCATAGGCTGATGGCTAGCACCATATTGGGCAGAGGGACTAGTTACAGTCGTGTGGCAAATGTGAACTATTTATGTTATGGTGTGCATTTCACAAAGTTAAGGTATCTCCGGTTACTTCTTTTGTGAACATGTCTTTGCATATTGCCACCAAATCCATTGGTGACATTGTTTTGGGTGGACTCATTACTGTCATAGCCAAGCATTTTGGTTTTAATCCTGCAGAGCACTCAATCCCAGCACTTGAGGACACTTCCTATTTTGATACTGCACACTTAACCAAAACAGGGTTTCATTTATCATATTTTGATACTGGCCACCCTGCAGCAGAAACTGAGCCTATTGCACAACCAGAAACCCAACCTTTCACACGGTCCACAAGACCCTACTACACCTACCCCACCCCTCGGCCTACTCAGACATTCCAGCTACCTCAAATTTCATACCTCCTACAGCTGAACCTACCTCATCCACAGCACCTCCTGCATTCAACACTAAAGCCTTATTCACCTACCTTGACAGGCTTAGTGATGATATCTACTTTGTGGATAGAAAGCTTGACAGTGGTCTTGATACACTAAAGGATCGTCATGATCAACTATTTGACCTTGTCATGGAAACCAGGGACAAGCAGAAAGAACTGAAGGAGATGGTGAAACAACTCATGATCTTTCTGGGCATGCCACCTCCACCTCCATCACCTCCTCCTGCACCATCATTTCGTCAGCCAGCAGCAGCCACCAGCCCCTTAGCAACATCCTTGGACAAAGGAAAAACAATAGACATAGATTAGTGTTTATTTTACTTTTGTTCAATCTTGTAGGACCTTTTCTTTGTAAATATGTTCAAACATTTATAGTTTGTTTTGGATTTTGTTTGTTTGTTCTGAATTAGTTTGTTTTAAATTCTGTTTCTTTTGAAGTTTTATTGGATAGCTATTACATTAGTCTTCTTTGATTTTTATTGCACTTATTGCCCTTTTGTACATATCTGCCCATACTCTATATATATTTCCATACTTTTACTGCTGGTTGTACATTTCCCCTTGCCAATTCCCATGCAGCAGCTTTTGTATACACTGCACAGCTATGAATTTCCTCATGCACAACTTTTGCATAGCTCAGGCAACTCCTTCTCGCTACTGCAGAATCGCATGTGTTGTATTTTCCTTATGCAACTGTCCTGCATAGCCTATGCAACATATATTGCCTCTTATGCAGCACCGCATGGCTTATGCATCTTACCTATGCACATGAATTCTCATACCAGGTAACTCTTTCTTTTTGCTCTTAATTTTTACAATTCCTGGTCAATATTATTTGCTTTGAGTTTTGGATATCTACTGTTTGAGACATTGAGGACAATGTCTAATTTTGAGTTTGGGGGTGCACATTTTGATTTTTAGCTTTATTTTTCACATTTTGAGTATAAGAGCATCCCATCCCATTTCATTTACATATATTGTAAATATTTTACATATACATCCATACATATATATTCATTACACATTTACACACACATTATACATCACTTAGAAATTGTACAAATTGCATACAAATAGACTTCCTCCATTTAGTTCATGCATTACTCATTTTAGGAATCATACACCATGCATTAAAATCTTTTGCCAAATCCCTTGAGTATTGAAAAGTTGCCTATGAGAGTGATTTGACTTACCTTTAGTTGGGTTTGTGGATTGAAAGTTTCCTAAGAGATGCAAAGCTTTGAAGTGTCTATCCCTTGCCTATATCTTCTTAGCCAAAAAGCCACCCAACTAGTCCTTTAGAGATTGGAGTGTTTAGAGGGAGTTATTGGATATAAGGTAGTCAAATGATGTCTCACCAATCCTAGAACAAATTTTCTAAACCTTTCAAGGCGAAATACCAGCTTGTACTTGGAAAGAGAGATGATTAGGCATTCTTTGATTTAAAACTTCTCATTTTAAACCTTTGGCCCTTTTCCTAATTAAAATTGACCCTTGCAAACCCCTTTTGAGCCTTTTTATCCCTAATTTTTCTTGAATCCCTTATTGTTACCTAGCCAATGAACCAAACACTACAACCCTTTTCATGAGAATAATTATTTACAATATTAGGTACATAAAAAAAAAGAGAAAAAGAAAAGAAAAAAATATATACAATAAAAGGGAGAAGAAATGCTTGTCATCTTGTAAAAGTGCTAGTATATGTGCTTTTCACTATTGCCATTCAAAATGAAAGAAATCCACCCAAAGTATTAAAAGAAATGAGTTTGGGGGTGGCAAATTTTAGGGACAATCATCAAAAGAAAATGCAAAATACAAGTTAAAGTATCAAAATGTCCCTCCATTTTTATGTAAACTATGCTAGCACTTGACAATCGTCATTGTGTATTCTTCTCTCCCATATATATAAAAAAGAGAAAAAGAAGAAAATATATAATAAAGTGTACCTTATGTTTCAAAATTGAAAATATTCTCATGCTTTGAATCCTTTTTACCCATCTTTCTTTTTAGCCTCATTTTGAACCCCATGGCCCCATTACATCCCTAAAAAGACCTTTGATCTCTTGATAGTACTAGCTACATTAGTGGAGATAGGAGTGGAGAATTTGCCTATGGGATTGGGAAATTATTCATTCATTCATTCAATTCCATCATTCCATATAGAGACACCTTGACTATTGATTGTTCTAGAATTCCTTTTGAGCATGACTCTCTCTTTTGATTGATTGGTTTGGGGATTTTGAATGATAATTGACTTGATGGCTAAGCGGTGAAAGCTTGGATAAGCATTAGATTCTTTGCATTTTGAAGGATGGGTATATTGATTGTTGGTATGGCTAAAGGTGTGTTTAGTTACTTTAATAGGTAATTTTCATAGCTCTTTGGATAAGGCACCCCTAAAAACTTTGCATCACATTTTAAAGTTTGCTTGAGGACAAGCAAAAGCTTGAGTTTGGGGGTATTTGATGCACACATTTTGCATAGTCATTTAGGTCTAATTTCACAATCATTTTATTTGATTATTAGTCATTTTTAGCTAATTTCATTAGTTAATTAGTTAGTTTTTCATAGTTGTCAATTTTGCACTAATTTGTAATTTTTACTTTGTTTTGTAGGAAAAATGGTGTTTTTGAAGGACTAAAGAGAATTTTGCCATTGAGGAGTGTCTTCTACAGCAAAAAGATGCCAAAAACAAGTTTTCAAGCTGAAATATGCATTGACCAAACTGTGCATAACTTGCCGCATAAGCTATGCAGTTCTGCATAAGGAGGAAGATCACTGTTCCAGAACCAGCCGAAATGTGCATAAGGAGACTGCATAGCTTATGCACATTCTCACCTCCCTTATGCACATTCACGAATTTGTGCATAACCTATGCACCAAGTCATGCGACCGCATAAGTGACCCAGAACCGGTAATCGCATAAGGGATGCATAACTTATGCGATCCACTTATGCGATCCCATAAAGAGTTCATTAATGAGTCAAGTAAGATTCCCTTAATGTATTCCTCCTAGAACATACTATTTTAGGGCTCCATGTCAGAAAAATGCTATAAATAGTCCCATTTTCTCATTTTAAAGGGAGGAGACAAGGAGCAAAGAAGAAGGAGGAGGCTAAGCAGAATTTGAGGAGTCATTTTCACCTTCCACACCATTTTCAACTAAGATTTGCAGATTTCTTCCTTCCTTTACATTTTTCTACATTTCTAGTGTTTAATTTCTTACTTCTTAGCTTAGATTAAAGCTTTATTTCCATTTAAACTCATCATATCTTGTAAGCATTATGGATAGTGAGTAGTTTACTTTTGATTCTGGAGTAAGGGTTGTAATATTTGAGATATTTTGTGGATTTTGATTGGGTAATCCATATTTTGTGGCCTTAATGATTTTTATTCATTTCTTGTATGCTTAATGACATGCTTAATGTAGGATCCCATTGAGTAATGTTCTTAATCCATGGTTGAAGCACCGAAAGGAGAAGACCTTGTGATAGATAATCAGGAAATTGGACTTAATTAACTTAGACCTAGAAATAGGCTAAGGATTAAGAGGATTCACAGATTAATTAAAGAACTTAATGGGTCTTAATTAATTCTAAGTCCACGAAAGTAGGATTAGTTTGATTAAGGCACTCTTTGTCTCACTCGAAAGGGAATTCAAAGGATTTAAGGATTAATCTCCTTAAAACTCATAAGTTTCATAAGATTGGACAACCAATTTAAAATCCCAAAATAGCTCGAATATGAAATCCCGAACTCCGGAATCACCTTTTTACCATTGTTAATTTCTAATCAAATTTAATCATTTGCCATTTTAAATATTGCCATATTTGAACTTGCTTATTTCTATTTGATGCAATTTTAGTTTAATTAATACATTGTTGAATGGAATATTAAATATGCACATTTAGATTTCATACTCCATTACCCATTAATTCATTACTTAATCTCATAAATACTTCAATTTAGTCAACTTTTATATCGAAAATTCAATCATTAACACAACTCCTCGTGGGATCGATATTTTTCTATACTACTTGTACGACCCGTGCACTTGCGGTTGGGACGCATCACTCATCCATATATTTATTTGCCAAAATAGGCTTAGAAGCTAAACTCTCATAAGCATTTTTCATATCCATATCTTTAAAAGCCCAAGGTAATGAAGAAAGTACCTCCTCTATATCATTGGCAGATGACGCAGGTGCTGCTGGAGCAGTGGCAGGCTGGGGAGAGTTTAAGGGTAACTGAGATATAGGGATTTGAACCGCTGGTGATGAAATTTGCGATGAGGACCTAGTTCTTTTACTGACTGGTTTAGAGGGAAGTTGAGGTGGAGAGTTTAAGTCCAAAGGAATAGAGGGGTTTCCTTTTCTTTTTCCGACAGTGCTTTCTTGGGTCTACCTGCAGCCATTTTGGTTTTACCTTTAGATTTGGTTTGAGTTGGCGCGGGTTCAGACAGTGGTTCTTGAAACTGAGTTTTGAAAATGGGTGTTTCATTTTGTGGCGCATTTTGTGGCGAAAGGGGGGTCGGCGGAATGAGGGTTGGTGTTTGGTTTTGGGGTAGTGGTGGTGTTTGCGGTGGTGGCGATTAAGGTAGTGGTGGACTGGGACTGGGGTTAGGGTTCGCAGAAAATGAGGATGGAGTAGCCATTTTCGATTTAACAGAGCGTTTGGATTTTCTGGGTTTGTGGGAGGACCACATCTTGGTTCTCACCATTTAAGGAAGAGAAATAAACTCTTCAGCTTCCCTAGAAATGCCGGAAAAAATGGTGGAGAGGGGGGGTGGGGTGGAATAGTGCTTTGGTTTATCGGGAGTGAGGGCGAGGGCTTCATAAAAAAAATGGGGAAAATTTTGTGGCGTTTTAAAATGTAGAGCGGACATCTGGTAATTTGGGTTATGCTTGGGCTTAAGCAGAATTTTGCTTAGGGTTCAGCAGAATTTGCATAGGGTACAGCTTAGTAAGCAACATCATCAGCAAGTTTCAGCATGTTTTGAAAAAATTTGTGGTTTTACTTACCAAAAACAGTCCAAATGATATGGAATGCTATCATGACCCTCAGCAATTACCAAATACACACAAACACCATAAAATTGAGGAATTTAAGCTCATCATCTCTTAGAACTCATCAAACATAACATAACCATGAAGGGATTTGAAAGGCAAACAACTTAAATTAAGCATGGATTGTAATTACCTTTCTGCAAACCCAACGAAATGGTTTGATTTCCAAGCTTATACCCAAAGCACATTTTCAGCAGCATTTGAGACAAGTTCTAGACATTCAAAAATTACAGAAAAGACATAGAAATTGACTTTTTAAGCAGCATGAACAGTAGCGTGAACAGTAACAAAAATTAGCAGACTACAAAAACTAGCAGCAATTCAAACAAAAACATACAAATTCTAACAGATTACAAAAACTATATGTACACTAAAAGGTAAAACTTAACAAACACTATTTTTGCACTTTAATAAAGCTCACATCAGTCCTAAATATCAAAATTGATCCTCATTTAAGTTGCATTTCACAAAATTTACACAAGACACAAAATTAAATATGTGCTATCAAGTAGATTGCAATATCAGCAATTTAGCACAAGTTTAAAGATGTTACTGTTCACAGGTACTGGATAAAGTGCAGAATTTTGCTTATACTTGCTCCCTTTCAATTCTTTCTTTTTGCTACATGTGTTAATTTGCCCAATCTTCATGAATGACCTACAAAAGATAAACAAATGTCACTTTTGAGTTTAATGAGGGTTAAAGCTGAAAATGAAATGAAATAGAAGATTAATAAACTATAAAAGGATGCGCTTGGGTTGCCTCCCAAGAAGCGCTTGTTTAAGGTCTTAAGCTTGACCTTCCACTCCAAATCACCTAAATATCCCCAATTGGGGAACCAAGCCATGAAACCTCTACAACCTTTTGTGTAGGTTCTCCAACAATATAATGCTTTAATCTCTGCCCATTAACTTTGAAAGTCCCTGAGGTTTCATTCCCTATCTCAACAGCTCCATAGGGGTATACCTTTATAACAGTGTAAGGCCCTGACCATCTTGACTTTAATTTTTCGAGAAATAACCTTAACCTAGAATTATATAAGAGAACAACATCCCTTCCTGAAATTCTTTCCTCCTAATTTGCTTATCATGCCATCTCTTAGTTCTTTCCTTATAAAGCTTGGCATCTTCATAAGCATCCAATCTAAGTTCCTCAAGTTCATTTAGTTGCAGCATTCTTTTTTCTCCTGCAGTTTTTAAGTCAAAATTCATTGTCCTTACGGCCCAATATGCTCTATGCTCCAACTCCAAAGGTAAATGACAAGCTTTCCCATAAACCAATCTAAATGGGGTGGTGCCAATAGGAGTTTTAAAAGCTGTTCTATAGGCCCAAAGAGCATCATTTAACTTTAGTGACCAATCTTTCCTTGAACTATTCACTGTTTTCTCAAGAATTCTTTTCAACTCTCTATTTGAGATCTCCACTTGACCACTAGTTTGTGGATGGTAGGGTGTTGCAACCTTATGCTTTACTCCATATTTTTGTAATAATCTCTCAAATTGATGGTTGCAAAAATGAGAACCTCCATCACTTACAATGGCACGTGGAGTTCCAAATCTTGTAAAAATGAACTTTTTAAGGAATTTAATCACAACTCTAACATCATTAGTTGGAGATGGTATAGCTTCAACCCATTTGCTCACATAATCTACCCCAACTAAAATGTATTTGTGTCCAAAGGATGATGGAAAAGGTCCCATGAAATCAATGCCCCACACATCAAATAGTTTTACTTCCAATATATTTTGGAGGGGCATTTCATCTCTCTTCGAGATATTACCTATCCTTTGACACCTATCACATGCATTTACAAACTTTCTCACATCTTTAAACATACGTGGCCAAAAAAACCCTGCTTGAAGAACTTTTTCTGCAGTATTTGTCACACTCATATGACCCCCATAAAGTGAAGAATGGCAATCTTTAATAACATTCCCTATCTCCTCATCAGCTAAACATCTTCTAATCAATCCATCTCCACATCTCTTGAACAAAAATGGCTCTTCCCAATCGTAATCCTTCACATCAAAAAGAAATTTCTTCTTTTGCTGCCATGTTAGGTCAGGTGGAAGGATTCCACACACCAGATAGTTCACGAAATCTGCATACCAAGGGGTTTTTGCACTCATGATTACTAATAGTTGCTCATCAGGAAAATAATCATTTATTGGGGGCTCCTTTCCCAAATTATCTTCTTGTTCTTGCCTCAATCTAGACAGATGATCTGCTACCACATTTTCTACTCCTTTCTTGTCTTTAATTTCCAAGTCAAACTCTTGAAGGAGTAGCACCCACCTTATCAACCTAGGTTTGGCCTCTTTTTTCTAAAGGAGATATTTGATAGCTGCATGATCTGTGTATACTATTACCTTAGACCCCACAAGATAGGACCTGAATTTATCTACTGCGAATACCATTGCCAAAAACTCTTTCTCTGTAGTAGAGTAATTTATTTGAGCATCATCTAAGGTTCTACTTGCATAGTATATTGCATACACCTTCTTATCTCTCCTTTGTCCAAAAACAGCCCCAATGGCATAATCGCTAGCATCGCACATTAACTCAAAAGGTAATGACCAATCAGGTGGCTGCATAATAGGAGCAGATATCAAAGCTTCCTTTATCCTGCAAAAAGCGTTCATACAATTAGTGTCAAAATGAAATTCCACATCTTTACTCAATAAATTGGTAAGAGGCTTAGAAATCTTAAAGAAATCCTTGATGAATCTCCTGTAAAATCCAGCATGCCCCAAGAAACACCTCACTCCCTTCACGGATGTTGGGGGTGGCATTTTCTCAATAATTTCTACCTTTGCTTTATCCACCTCAATACCCCTGTTTGACACAAGATGTCCCAAAACAATTCCTTCTTGTACCATAAAATGGCACTTTTCCCAATTCAAAACTAAATTGAACTCTTCACATCTCTGCAAAACCTTAGATAAGTTAGATAAGCATTCATCGAAAGATTTACCATACATAGAAAAATCATCCATGAACACTTCCATAATACCCTCAATCATGTCAGAAAATATGGACATCGTACATCTTTGAAATGTAGCAGGAGCATTACATAGTCCAAATGGCATCCTTCGATATGAAAAGGTACCATAAGGACATGTGAAGGTAGTTTTATCCTGATCATCTGGGTGAATAGGGATCTGAAAGAACCCTGAATAGCCATCCAAATAGCAAAAATAAGAATGATGAGCTAGTCTCTCAAGCATCTGATCTATAAATGGTAATGGAAAATGGTCCTTTCTAGTTGCATTATTCAACTTCCTATAGTCTATACACATTCTCCATCCAGTTACAGTCCTTGTAGGTATTAGTTCATCATTTTCATTTTTCACTACTGTGATGCCCCCTTTTTTGGGTACAACATGAACTGGACTTACCCAATTGCTGTCAGAAACAGGGTAAATGATACCTGCATCAAGCAATTTCAAGATTTCCTTTTTCACAACCTCTTTCATATTTGGATTCAATCTCCTCTGTGACTCTCGAGAGGCTTTATGATTATTTTCCAACAAAATTCTATGCATGCACACAGAAGGATGTATTCCTTTAATATCATCAATGGTATAACCGATTATCCTTCTATGCTTTCTAAGAACTCTTAATAATTTTTCAACTTCACAATCATTCAGTTTAGCACTAACAATTACAGGATATGTAGAATTTTGACCTAGAAAAGCATACCTGAGATTTGTTGGAAGAGGTTTCAACTCTACCTTCGGTGCTTCACTTTTTTCAAGCTTTGATGATGAAGTTGTATCTTGCTTCAAATTCCCAATCTTCTCAGTATCAGCCATAGGCAAAGGTGGATTTCCTTCCAAGATTATAGCATATTCTGCAGCTTCTTCGATTTCATTCCCTTTTTTGATGTTAAAAACCAAACAAGCTTCTAAGGGATCTTCAGGATGTTGCTTTTTGAGCACTTCTCTGACCTCTTCATCTATCACATCAATTCTCAAGCATGAATTTGAATCATCTTTCTTTTTCATTACTTGAAACAAATTAAATTCAACTTTTTCTTCCCCAACTTCTAATGTAAGCCTTCCATTTTTTACATCAATCACAGCTCCAACAGTAGCAAGGAAAGGTCTACCAAGAATAATAGGAATGTGTACATCCTCCTCCATCTCCAATACCACAAAATCCACTGGTATGAAAAATTTTCCAACTTTCAAAGGAACATTCCTAATTAACCCAATTGGAAATTTAATAGACCTATCTGATAATTGTAGTGAAATGGTAGTAGGCTTCATTTCTCCAATCTTCACTTTCTCATAGATAGACAATGGCATTAGACTAACACTGGCTCCAAGATCACATAAAGCCTTATCTATACTGATATCCCCAATGTGACATGGTATGGAAAAACTTCCAGGATCTTTCAGTTTGGGTGGAAGCTTATTTTGCAAAATAGCACTGCTTTCTTCTGTGAGAGCTACGGTCTCAAATTCCTCCAATTTCTTCTTGTTAGATAAAATCTCTTTCAAAAATTTAGCATATAAAGGCATTTGTGCTAAGGCATCAGTGAAAGGAATAGTCACATGCAAAGACTTCAATACTTCCAAAAACTTCCCAAATTGTTTATCCAATTTCGCTTTCTGGAACCTTTGTGGGAATGGTAAAGGTGGCATGTAGGCTTTAGGTGCTACATATTTAGGTTCTTCCTCTTTGCTCTCTCTCTCCTTACTTCCTTTTTCTTCCACTGAATTTTCTTTCTCAGCTTCAATTCTAACTTCAACTTCAGTTTGTTCATCTCCTTCTCTGTTTTTCTCTTCTTCAATTTTCTCTTCAATCTTTTTATCTCCATTCTCTAATATTTTTTCACTTCTCAATGTAATAGCCTTGCAATGCTCCCTTGAATTTTCTGGCTGGCTAGGGAGCTTCCCAAATGCTTTGTTATTTGAAGAGCTAGCTTGTTGAGCTATTTGATTCTCTAAAATCTTGTTGTGTGTTGCCATTTGATCTACTTTAGATGCTAATTGAGAAATCATATCTTGTTGACTTTGATGGCTCACAAGTAGAGTCTCAATCATAGCTTCTAATCTAGCTGTCTTGTCTGGTTGTGCTTGTTGTGGTAGAGGTGGAGCAGGTGCATTTTGAGGTTTAGGAATTCCAGGAGGAGGACCTCTATTCTGCTGAAAATTCTGATGTTGTTGATACCCAGAAGGTTGCTGAAAATTCTGATGTTGTCCTTATCTACCTCCCCAAGAGAAATTGGGGTGGTTTCTCCATGCTGGATCATAAGTTGCAGAAAATGAGTTACCACCTGGTCTTTGATTGTAGTTCCCCACATAATCCACTAGCTCACTTGAAAAATCTTGATTAAGTGCAGAAAAATCAGCTGCACAATTGACATTTGCAGCTCTAACTTCTGCTGAATTACTAGAACCTCTAGTTAAAGAATCTACTTTCATGCTTAGCTTGTCCATTTTCCTTGTCAAAGCATCAAACTTAGCATTAATCATATTCATGGCATCAAGCTCAAACATACCAGCTGGTTTCTTGATCTCATTCCTCTCACAACTCCATTGGTAGTTGTTATAAGCAATTTTATCAAGAGCAGAAAAAGCTTCATCTTCATATTTCTCCATAAGATCACCTCCAGAAGATGCATCAATTGTACTTCTAATAGCTGGTGAAACTCCATTGTAAAAGTGTTGAACAAGCATCCACTTAGGAATCCCATAATGCGGACATCTCCTTTGCAAATCCTTGTACCTCTCCCATGCTTCATACAAGCTCTCATCATCTCTAGGTTTGAAAGAAGTCAGCTTATTTCTTAGCTTAGCTGTCTTGCTTGGTGGAAAATATTGAGCTAAAAATGCTTGAGAAAGTTCATCCCATGTTGTGATAGAACCCGGTGGCAAAGAATGTAACCACTCTCTTGCTCGGTCCTTCAGAGAAAAAGGAAATAATCTGAGTCGAATTGCATCATCAGAAACTCCATTTATCTTCAACATATCATTGATCTCAAGAAAGTATGCTAGATGCACATGTGGACTTTCACTTGGATTTCCTCCAAATTGTGATTGTTGTACCATCTGACAGAGTGCAGGCTTCAGTTCAAAATTATTAGCTTCTACTCTTGGTCTTGTGATACTTGGCATGAAATCCCCAATGTTAGGATAGGCATGATCCTTCACAGAGCGGTTGTTATTGTTGTTGGCCATTTCTTCTTGTAATTGCTCTTGCTCTTGTGCTCTTTCTTGTTGTTGTTGAGCTTTAATTTCAGCTTTTCTCCTTTTAGATTCTGCTCTTAAAGCTTTTGTTGTCTTTTCTATTTCTAGATCAAAGAATAAATTGATTTCTTCACTTTTTGTTCTTCTCATAAAATAAGGTACCTGAAAAATAAAATAAACAAATTCTCAAAGTAAAATGATAAAAAAAAAAATAAAATAAAATGCCCAAATTAACTAAACAAACAATTGTTCAATATCAAACAAAAATCAAATCCCCGACAACGGTGCCAAAAACTTGATGGGGCAAATCCGCAAGTATACGGGTCATCTTAAGTAATAAAGTGATGAATCAAGTATCGTTCGCACAAGGATTTGCTGTTTGAGTACCAAACTATGAACGAAGCGATTATTTTGGCTAATGATTAATGAATAAATGGTAAATGTAAATGAGCAAGGTAAATTGATTAATCTAATTGAAATGGGTAAAGAGCAAACAAATAAATTCTAGATCTAGTTTACAATTAAACTAAATTAACAATGGGTAATTCAAATCAAAGTCTAATTATGTTAAAAGTGATTCCAGAGTTGGGGGTTTATGCATAAATTAATTTGGATTTTTCTTGGGCATTCCAATTTTTAGGGAAAAATAGAGTTTGAAGGTGATTAATTCTAAATTCCTTTGATATCTTTTTCAAGCAAACCAAAGTGTGTTCTAAAATAACCAAACCTACTTTCATATGTTATTTGATTACTCTAAAACCCATTAAGTTTTGTAACCAATCATTAATTCCTCTTAAAATCCTAGTTTATTTCTAAATCTAGGTAATTTTAAGTTTCAATCCTTGATTATCTATCAATGACTTTCACCTTTCGGTCCTTCAATCAAAGATTAACACAATACCCAATGGGTACCAACATTAGGCAAGTAAATCAAGCACACAAGGAAGGAATTAAAACTCGTATTTACGTAAAATAAGGAAATACCCAGTCCAAATCCACAAATTAATCTAAAACATATTTCCCAACTCTGAAATCTAAAGAGTTTACTCACTCATGATGGTATCTACAAGAAAGATTGATGGAAAAGTAAAGAAAAACATAATAAGAGAACTAAAATAAAAAAAACCCAGGTAGAAGAACCCAAAACTCTGGTTGCTGGAGCTCCAAAAATGATTGCATCAGCTCCTCCCTAGAAAATGGCGTCTCCTCCTCTCTCTATTATATTTTCTTTCCTTTTTGTTTTTCCTTCCTTTCCTCTTGTGGCAAAAACTAGGAAATGATGAATTTATATCGCCCCAAAAAGTTACCCTAAAAGTAAATAAGAGCCAAGGAGTGGATAGGAAATGAGGTGTAAAATTATCCAAGTCAGCAGCATTATTCACGTTCTAGGCGATGCTCGAGTGCGGCTTAACCTAAGCGACTTCTTAGCAAATTTCAACAGTCGCCTTTATGCGCTTAAGGTTAGCGGACCCTCAAGAAATCTCAGTGATCGAAATAAAATGGGTTTTTTTTCTGCTCATACATGACTTCCAACTTAATCTGTGCTGCACCTTAAGCACTACCGCTTTACCCTAAGCAGGATCTTAAGCAATTCTGGACAGGTTGTGGAGTAAAAGCTTGAATATGCAGGGTTTAAGCCGCGCTTGACTTTCAGCTTAAACAAGCCTAAGGTTAAGCTTATATGACATACCCTAAGCAACATCATAAGCAAAGTCTTAAGCAAATTTTGGCTAACTTGCTCTTTCAAAGCTTTATTTCTTCAACTTTCCTCCATGCTTAAAGAATTCCCAATTTCTTCAAATCACTTCCTAATGCACTCGTTGATCTTCGATTTGCCACAAAATTCTATCAAAAACAACAAGATTACAAAAATCAAATATAAAGTATCTAAAGTTAACAAATAAGCTAAAATAAAGCTAAAAACATAAAATATACTAAAATATAAAGGCAAAATGGATGCAAAACTACCCTAAGATGCCTATATGAAATGAGTGTAACACATAGACGCAGAGACGAGAAAAACTGAAAGGAAGTAGGCAGTGGCAGATGAGATGAGGCATTGGAAAGAGAAACGGTGTGTCAAATCCCGGAGTTAGTATTGTTTAAAATATGAGTGAAAACTTTTCCCTCCCATCCATGAACGTCAAGGGTTTTGAGACACAGAGAGAAACTGAAAGGAAGTAGCTAGGCGGCGGCATATAAACCTAAAGATCGGTGAACTGTGATGATGGAAGAGGGGATGAGGGTCGGAGCTAGTGCTTTTTAAAATATGAGCGAAGTTAATTTGATGGAAGAGGGGATGAGAGGATGACTTTCATACATACTGTATATGTATGAGCGAAAATACAAGGTCCTTTCTATTTACTGTTACTGTTTACCCTCTTCTTTGCCATCCAACATGCATTTATAGTGATGGTAGCTTTTACTCTGCGCTCTTGGTTGATTTTATGTTACAGATAGTGATTGGATAAGTGATGTCTCTCATCTTTGCTTGGACCTAGTTGCTTTCTTTCAATTACCAAGCTAATTATATGGCAATTAAAGCTACTCTATTGGTAGTTTAGTTGCTGGCTGAACATGGAATACTTTTTTGGTTGAATTACTGTCAAAATAGACATTTATTTGTCGTGATGATCAGTCTATAATTACATCAACTAAAGTTTCAATATCCCAACAAGTTCAGAATTCTTTATTAATTACAAAAAGAACTGATAAAACTTGTCAATTATTCAAGACACTGTTGATGATCACCATTCTTCAATCCAATTCAGCAAAGAAATTAACCAACTCCAATATATAGATTTGAAACTCTCTTCAGCTTCAATTTCACAACAGGACTATTTCAGCAACTCTGCAAAGTTCAAAGAGCACCACAATATAATTCAAAACCAAACTCGTTGAACTAGAAGCATCCTTAGGAACATCATTTTCAGGACTCTCCGCCGGCTTTGCTGGTACTGGCCCTGGAGCAAAAAGGTCGAAAGGAAGTAGCATCTTGTCAATCTGATAAATGGCAACCTGGTTATCTGTGTAAATAGTGTCAGAAATGGTTGCATAGTCAATTCCTGTAGTTATATTCACTACATTCCCTGTGACTGTTATGTTAAGTAGTAACCTGCCACTTGATCCTGCCAGTGTCATTACAGGGTTACTCACAGTGTCAAACTGGGATAATAGCAGAAATTGTGTTAGGACATGAAACTGCACCAGCTCGACCTTTTCTTTATCTGCTAGGGAGTTTAAAGTGTCAGCTCTGAGGATCGAAAAGGCACTATCACTTGGAACAAGGATGGTTATGCCGTCACCTGAGCTTTTAAGCTGAGAGGATAATTGGATATCCACATGGGTGGCTTTTATAAGGCGGATAAACGTTGTGAAATTGCCTGCCTTTTCAAGGATTTTCATGATGTTGGCAGGGCCAAGAGGTGAAGTAGGTGCAGCTGGTGACAGGGCTAGAGTTTTGGTCAAATGGAGAAAGAAGAGAAAAAGAGAGAATGAAAAGAGAGATCGTTTCATCATCTTTGAAGTTTATGATGGTCTCTCTTGCTAGCTTGATGTGTAAAGAGGGGGAAGGAGGAGGCTTTTTTTATTCTCGGGGTGAGGGAATTAAGTTAGGTGTAATGTGCAAGGCTGGTTACAGAAAACTTAGGTGTTTGTACCTTATCTTGGTGTTAGTAACTTATCATTCTTTCAAAAGGTAAAGGGTATTCATGGAGAGAGGGATATGATAATGTTGCAGCAACTTGTTTGCTTCAAAAAGCAGGAAAAACAGGGGATCAATTTGAAGTTTGTCATAAGCAAATATGTGGCTAATTATTGAAATAACAAAACTGGCACTCGTCCAAGGAAATTGCAAGGTTCCTTCCATTGTCTACATCACATAAAATCCAATCCTTTAAGATGGTCACTGGTGGGAATTGCAAAGCAGAGAATGTTTCTTTTTGAGAGGAGTAAATATAACTACAGGAAATAAAAATATGAAAGCTTGAATTTGGTAACATAATTCTGTAGGTGATCTTTGGAGCTTTCTATAATTGTATGTTACGAATGTGTGGATTGAAGACTATCATAATAGGTCACTTGCCTGCTCAAAATAATAATAAAAACGTATGTAATAAGAAAACTTCTCGGCTATATTAAATTAAAGTGAGTCGATTTAGTAGTTACCAAGGATATATTCGTTATTAAAAGAACGTGAATCATTGATTCAGGGTATTTAGCTTGACTTATGATAATCAGCTTAATTTAATCTTATAAACATTTAAAATTTTAAACAGTCACATATTTAGTTAAAGTACTTATACGAGACTAATAAATAATTGATGTGTTTGATAAAAAAAACTTATAAGCACATTTATTATTAAAATGATAAAAAAATATTAAATAAAATTTATAATAAAATTTAAAAAATTAAATAAAAATAATATAGTAAAATATTTAGTCAAACTAACTTATCATTAAAATTAGCTTATTATAAACATTAAAATGAAAAGTTGAATTTCATTAACTTATTTTTTTTACTTTATAAATTCAATTTATACGTTTAAAAATTATTATAAATAAATGAGTCAGTTTATTTTTAAAACTTAATAGCTTATAAGTTAAGATAAATGAGCAAACTCTTCAATATCTTGATTTTTTTTTCTCAGGTGTGAAGGTCTTAAGTGGTCAAAATTCGATATTTCCCTTTGCAAATGAAGGCTTATGCCTGGACAGTGAAGATGGGGCAATTGCTAGCCGATGGCTTGCCTCCATTCAATTTCATAACCAAGTTATTTGAAGTTTTAACAAAAATGATTCAGTTACCTGTTGGGCATATAAAGCCTTTTTTTTTTTTTAATAGGCCATATGATACCTGTTGGGCATATGAAGCCTTTTTTTTTTTTAATAGGCCATATGATATTAGAGTTGAGTACGGAGTTCAGCCTTTGACAAAAGGTCCAATACAAAATTCAATCTCAAAACTAAAGAAATTGAAAGAAGAGACCCAAAAACCATAGTCTCATCAGAATCTAGGCCGGGTGGCCAACGTATCCTAAACCTAGGGCAAACATAGACAAGGTTGAAGTGGAGCAGCACGCCACCTAGCTTTGTCCATCGACCGGAAGGTAATAGAACCTCCGATGAAGAAGAAACAAAGCAAATCTATTTACAGCCAACCCAATGGCTCGAGAGAGAGCCCACACTCTAGGTTAGAGGAAAGCCAGCCTTCCCTGTCCGGGGAAGCAGAAGAAGGCCGCCTGTGGTAGCAAAATGAAGCCCATGTGTGAACGACGATTTTATTATAACTGTTTTGGGATGGATTATACGTGGAGGTCTCATCAGATGAAATTCATAAATATAATGCTTTCTTGGATGGTTTGAATGTGATTGGGCCATTATTTTTTGGATATTTCACAAGTGTTTTCAGTTTAATAGATTAGGACTAAAAATATAATCTTAAAACAATGAGGCCCATCCAACTAATTATATAATTTTCCCACAACTGGGTGCAACCCAGAAGCAGCAAATTTGGATTTATGAGCGCAAATTTAACAAATGAGCAAAATTAACTTCAACTCCTCTAAGGCCTGTTTGGGTTGAAATTTAGAGCTCGAAAAGGATTTTTTTTTAATTATTATTTTAAATATTATTAAAAATAATAAAAAAATTAATTTTAAAATTATTATAACTAAAAATATATTTAACTCTTTAATTAACATATTTAAAGGTCTACTAAAAAAAAGTGTTTAAAGATATATATCATTATCATTTATTAGCCCACAATCCTACTATTGTCATCCCATCAAATTAATCATATTGCCAATTAAAAGCAATTTACTTATTCATTTATGACATTCCAATCTTCTTAATTAGCATCATAATTTAAGCTCACCAGCTAGCAGATATATATATATATATATTATCATGAATTGTATGCAAATAGAAAATAGAATAATATATGAAAATTTTCAACTTATATATATAAAATTCACAAAATATAAAAGTTTAAGGAAAAAAAAGAAAATTTTAAAAAGTAAAAATATAAAACAAGAAGAAGGAAAACCCCTCAAAATTATTCACAAACTTAGAAGGATAGAAATGTGATTGAGATAGAATGGGTAATGGCATTATTCAAAGCACACTGGCCCTGTTGATCACCACCGCCGTTCATCCCAACCCGCCAAAATCATACACCATTGAAGAACCGAACCTGCTTCATAATACCTCGCCAGAATTCTTGTGTCACAAAGAAAATATTGCACCAACCACACCAATTACTCCTAAGATCACCAAATTATCGTGAATAATACAGCTTAGTACTGCACCAGAAATATCCTTAGGAACCACAGGAGTCTCTGCTCCTTCATCCTTTTTAGCCTTTGGCGGTGCCGGCGCTGGAGCAGGAGGCTTAGGGGCGAAAAGATCTAGAGGAAGCAGCACCTTGTCAACCTGATAAATGGCAACCTTCCCATCTGTGTAGACAATTGCTGATACACTTGTATTGGTGAGTCCTGTACTTACATTTACTAAATTTTCAGTGGTGGTCACATTGAGAGCGAATCGGTTGCCTGCTCCTGATAGTGTTTTTAGAGGGTTACTCACAGTCTGGAACTGGGAAGTCGACAGGAATCTTGGAATTATATGAAACTGAACCAACTCGATCTTTTCTTGATCAGAAAGGGAGTTAAGAGTGCCTGATTTGATGATGCTTGAAAATGCTCCATCAGTTGGGGCGAAGATGGTTACCCCATCGCTCGAGTCGTTAAGCTGGGAAGATAACTGGATGTCCTCCTGGGTGGTTTTTATGAGGCGGACGAAGAATGTGAAGTGACCAGCTTTTTGAAGGACTTTCACAACGTTAAGAGGGCCTTTTGAAGGCATTACCGGGACCAGAGCAGGTGCTGGTGCAGCAGCTGCAGGTGGTGGTGGAGGAGGGGCTGCAGCTGGTGCTTTTCCTGTAGGGGCTGGAGCTGCAGCCGGTGATTGGGCTAGGATTGTGGAGCAGTGTAGGAAGAGAAGAAGCAGGGAAAATGAGAAGGGGGATTGCAGCTTCATTTTTGTGGCCTAGCTTGGTGCTCTGAAGCTTTGCTAAACTGTAAAAGCAATTGCTGCTGAAACTGCTCGATGTGGAAAATGGAGATAGAGGACGTTCTTATAATGGTACTGAAAAGGATGAAGTTAATTAGGTAAAATGCTCAGTTTAGTTACAGAGACTTGCTAATGGTTGCTAGTACCCTATCTCAAGCGCAAAAGGTGGGGTATCAATGGAGAGATTTCTGAAAAGGCAGGAAAAAACTAATAGGCTGGAGAGATTTCTCAAGTAGGTGTAGGTGTAGGGTCATTGAAGATCTAAAAGACTCTGGAGAAGGGCTTTGTCAATCATTGAGCTTTATTCTGTGAACTGATGGCTTAACTAAAGAAAGTGCAAGATTCACTTCAACGTCGACTGCCCATTAATCCAATCTTTAGCAATGATTGGATTCATTGGATTAATGGGACGAGTAAGAATCTCGAGCAACTAAAAATTAACGTTTCTTTTTTCTTTTTTCGAGCGAATTCAAGTGTTGAATTCATTATAATTATTCCATCTCGAAGCTCCAATTGGAGTTCAATGAAAAAAAAAATAAATTCTTGTGATCTTTTTAAAAAGGGTTTTGATTTAGTTCATTAATTTTATTTGTAATTGTGACGTCAAAACTTGAACTTAGAGTTGGCAAAATATTATATACAACTCAACTAAATTTTTATTTTAAAATTTGGATCGATTTATGTGGAATTAAAATTTAATAAATTTTATAAAAAAAATAAAATTAAGAGACTTTTACGAAAATATTTTTAAGTTGAGTGGCCGTTTATAATATTTATATATTTAAAATACAATATTATACATTCACAATATTTTTTTTATTAAACTTTTAAATTTTTAATAATTCGTTTAATATGAGTAACTTTAATTTAATAGGTATATTTTAAGTAGGATAAAAAAATATTAAACTTAGGAATTTTTTAAAAATTAAATTGATTTTAATTTTATAGAGGATTATTATCACATACAGCAGCTAGCCCTTGTCCGTCTCACGCCTATCAATTTACCAAATACCAATGCCCATTTGATGTAAAAGAATGATGTTACAATTTTTTTTTTTTTCTTCAAAAAAGTTAGAATATTGAGGCACAATATCTTGCATTTATGTGATGTGGGTAGGGTGGTTATTATCCCGATTTAATTTATTATTAATTTAAAATATAAATATATGATTTATATATATATATATTAAATAATTAAATTTTATTATTTATTTTATATCATAATTTTATAGCATTCATATAAGCAAATAAAATTTATATCAATGCATATATGTTTGTGGCAGCCACTAAATAGAATATAAAGGTAGCAATTTTCTTTTAGTTATTGTTCTAATAGTATTATAACTATTTTCATGTGTAAATTATTTAATTAATTAATTATATTTTTTATTTTTAATTCAATAAAATTAGATTTTTTATTTAAATTGTGGAATTATTAAAGAGTTTAAGTTTGAACTAAAGTCAATCAATCAACTAATTAATTATTTTTTTAATTTTTAAATAAAGTTAATAAATTATATTTAATTTGTGTACACTAATAATTTTTTGAGAAAGGAAGATTCATATTTAGATTAGGTAAAGTAAGTATTAAGGCACATTCTAATGTAGTAAAATTAAAATAAAGAAAATATTAAGGCTAATCTTTGGCATTTTCTCACAAGAATTGTTCCAACTCTAATTTTAATTTGAAATTGCCGTACGTTATAAACCAACAATAGCTTCCTTTTTTTTAATAAATTCAGATACACTCCTTCAATAACAAATTTATTTTTATTTTTTTATTTATCTTTTTGTATTGTGTTTTTCGTAGATATTATTTTTATTTTTTTCTAATAATATCTATTGATTTTAAAATATGATTAATTTATTCTGTAAAATAATTAATGTGATCTTTCAAAATATTACTATAATAAAATTTTTTTTACATAAATCTAATTCACTATATACAAGATGTATGATGGGATATACGTTGATATACAAAATTTTACAAATAAGAAAAATATAAATTATTGAAAATAAAAACAAGAAAAGAGTTTTTTTTTTTTTTTCCTGGTGATACATTAATGAAAACTTGAACCACATTATGCTACAAGAACTCAAGCTTTCAAAAAAAATAAAAATAAAAATAGTGCTGCAAGAAATCAAGAAGAATGGCAATTATTCAAAAGCACTCACTTAATCACCACCCCAATTATCCAATAATCCAAATCCCCGGAATCATAAAACACATAGCAAGGCAATCCAGGCGCCTACCAGCATCGATCAGAAGGAAAGCAGTGCAGTAACCATACCAACTGCAGTGAATCCCAACATTACATGATAGTGCACTATCAAACTTACCGCACCAGAAAGATCCTTAGGAGCAACAGGACTCTCTACAATGGGAGCCTTCTTAGGCTTTTCGGGAGCCGGTGCAGGTGATGGAGCTGGAGAAGGAGGCTTAGGAGTGAACATGTCCAAAGGAAGTAGCACCCTGCTAACCTGATAAATTGCAAGCCGGGAATCAGTGTATACAGTGCCAGAAATCGTTGTGTTGGTTAGTCCTGTAGTTATGTTCACTAAATTCCCTCCGGTGGTCACGTTCAGCGCAAACCGGTTGCCTGCTCCGGCCAGTGTCCTTACTGGGTTACTCACTGTCTGGAACTGGGAAGTCGATATAAATGTAGGCACTATATGAAACTTCACCAACTCTATCTTGTCTCCATCGGTCAGAGAATTGAGAGTGCCTACTTTGAGGCCTGAAAATGCACCATCACTTGGTGCGAAGATGGTTGCTCCATTGTTGGTGTTGTTGAGCTGCAAGAATAGCTCTGTATCCACTTGGGTAGATTTCAATAGGCGGACGAACACCGTGAAGTGGCTAGCCTTTCCAAGGATCTTAACAACGTCAAGGGGGCCAGGTGATGCAGCTACTTGTACTCCAGTTGGTGATTGTGCAGGGGGTGCAGGTGGTGCCAGTACTGGGGCCACGGGTGGTGCTTGTACCGGGGCAGCAGCCGGTGACTGGGCAAAAGTTTCGGTGGAGTGAAGAAAGAGAAGGAGAAGTGAAAATGAGAAAAGATATTGTTGCTTCATTTCCTAGTGGTTTTAGCTAGGGAACGAAGCTTGAATCACTTGGAAGTAAAGTGGAGATAAATGCAGGAGAGTACTAATGCTTGATGATGTGTTTGATATACAAAGAGGGGTTTAAGAGTGTTTTATTTATAGTAATGAAGAGACAATGTACTAGCTCCACAAGCTTAATTACTATCCATTACCTTAATCTGCCCTGGAAAGGTAGAGGGTATCAATAATACTGCCTAATTATTTGCTTCAAAAGCAGGGAAAACAGAACAAGATTGAAGGTGGGTTTTAATTTAATTATCCAAGAAAAGAAATAAAATTAAGCAAATAAATTTGTAAATAAGGGCTGTGAGGTCTCAAATTAATTCTGATCGATGCCAGAAGAACTGACAAAAAAGGACACAAAAAAAGAAGGGATTTGTATGCAACAAGCGGGAAAGATGGCTCCATCACTGATAGAGCCTAGTGTAATGGTTTAGCAGAATTGGGCAACGTTGATGCTGATGGCAAATGACATGTCGCAGCTAGAAATAAGGCCTTGCTCCTTGTCAATTCTCAACTAAATATAAACCCAATTAATTGCTTTTGCCAATTAGGAAAATTCTTGTCAATATCTAATTTTTTATTAATTTAAGACATAATTATATGAAATTCACTTATCATTAAAATTTTTCTTGCCTAAACTCAATTTACCATAGATTAGTGGGACACACGTATTGAGTTAGAAAGGATTTAAGTAAAAATTTTTCTAATAGGTGAATTCTAACATAAATTTTATATTTTAAATTAATGATAAACCAGATCTTGATAAGAAATATCGTACAAACTATTATTTAGCATCAATATCATCTGGCCTGCCCTAAAATATTCTGTGCCAGGAATGAAACTTATCATCTTCACAATCTTATCTAAATTTACTACATTCTTCTACCTAAATCCATCACCAGATTCACCACAAATATGCAGTTTATTTGTTCTTACTATATCATCTTTCTATTTCACTTGAGCACCAATTTATTATACTATCCATCCTTTCTGTTAGAGGTTTAAAATCTCACATTTAAACAAACAATTAATACAGAAAAATAAGGTTCAATAACATTATAGATTCTTTAATTAACCTCAACTCTTAAGTTTTATTCATAAAAAAAAATAAGGTTAAACTTTTCTGATATGGTATCAGATATTTTTGGGTTAAAGGCTTTAGAGTTCAAATTTTAATTGTCCAAATTTATTATGAAATTAAAAATTAAAACAAAAAACTATTCTTACCTCTTCTCCATCCTCATTGAATTATGAATTTATTGATGCTATTTCTTACAATTATACCGAAATTTAAGTAGAAACATAAATAATAAAATCTAATTACACCTTGTCCTGTCATCATTTTTAATTGAATTAGAATTTATTGGCGCTATTTCTTGTAACAATAATTATACCAAAATCTAAGAATGTAAAATTCCTCATATGTTTATGTTACAAATAATATTTCTCATTTTTTTACACTATAAATTGTGAATCAATAGATATTAATGGGTTGATAGTTATGACCTGTCTCATAATATAAAATATTATTTTATATCGTGACAATTTATATCTCTTTAAAAATTTTTGAGATACTGAAAAATTGTGGATGGATGGATAATCCATTGCTGCAGGAAAATTATAAAACTGGAGCACAATTATTTTTTGTACAAACAAGAGAATCAATGATGGATTACACTTGTAGATAGGTGACAACAGGAATTATTTAGAATCACTAACAACAAATTTTTATTTAAATTTGATTTAATATAACTATAAAATATAAATATATAAAAATTTAAATATTTAATATTTAAATCTTATCTTGTATCTTATATTTTAAAATTCATGTTACACCAACGTAGACAAGAAAAATCTGTAACTCATGTCTTCATCAACACCATTTAATAACACAAATTAAAGCCGCATCATAACTAGTGAAAACCCTTTAATTTACACATAATCACGAGGAAAGCATTGCAGAAACTGTACCAGCTGCGAGCAGGGCCCAATTATTCTGCACAAATGAACTCACTGCTCCAGAAAGATCCTTAGGAACGGTAGGACTCTCTACAATGGGAGCCTTCTTCGGCTTTTCTGGAGCCAGTGCCACTGCCGGCGACGGAGCTTGAGCAGGAAGCTTAGGTGTGAACATGTCCAGAGGAAGTAGCACCCTATCAACCTGATAAATCGCAACCCGGGAATCGGTGTATACAGTGCCAGAAATGGTTGTGTTGGTTAGTCCTGTTGTTATGTTCACTAAATTCCCTCCGGTGGTCACATTAAGCGCAAACCGGTTGCCTGCTCCGGCCAGTGTCCTTACGGGGTTACTTACTGTCTGGAACTGGGAAGTCGATATAAAAGTAGGCAATATATGAAACTTCACCAACTCTATCTTGTCTCCATCGCTTAGAGAATTCAGAGTACCTACTTTGAGGCCTGAAAATGCGCCATCACTTGGTGCGAAGATGGTTGCTCCATTGTTGGTATTGTTAAGCTGCAAGAATAACTCTGTATCCACTTGGGTCGCTTTCAATAGGCGGACGAACACACTGAAGTGGCTTGCCTTCCCGAGAATTTTAACGACATCAAGGGGGCCAGGTGAAGCAGCTACTTGTACCCCGGATGGTGACTGTGCAGGGGGTGCAGGCGGTGCCTGTACAGGGGCTACTGGCGGTGCTTGTACTGGAGAAGCAGCAGGTGACTGAGCGTTGGTGCAGTGCAGGAAGAGGAGGAGAATTGAAAACGAGAAGAAAGATTGTTGCGCCATATTTGTTGCGTTCTTGAGCAATATAGCTTGAATTGCTTGGAAACAATGGGATTACTCTGCTATTGTTTGATGTGCAATAAAAGATTGAATATATGAAGGATTTTATAGTAGTAAAGACAATGAAGTTAGGTGCAAGATATGGGATTTTTGGTACGCTAGCTCAGTTGCTAGTATTACATCAATCCTGACAAGGTGAAGGGTATCAATGTAGAGAGCTATAGTACTAGCTGAAATTATTATTAGCTTCAAAAGCTGGAAACACAAAATGAATTTAATTTTTTTTTTTTTAATTGTCTAACAAGTAAAAGATCTCAAGTGGGTGTGTGGGCAAATGATTGATTTGTGCAGAAATGGGATTCGTCAGACTCAAGTAGGAAGAATAGCTTTATCACTTAAAGAGCCTTCTGTAATGTTTTAGCCGACAGATACGCATGATTAATTCTGTTTCAGCCGTCACAATCCAATCCTATTTTTCAGAAACAGAATTTTGTAATCTACCAAAAAACAAAAAAACAGAATTTTGTAAAAAAATAAAAAAAAAATTCTAGATAGGTAATGAGCATCATATATAACAATATAAGCATACTAGAATTATTGGACAGCAATTTAAAAAAAATAAAAATTAAAATAAAAAAATTAAAATTAAATTTAAATTAAAATTAAATTGACGAATATGCATGTACCTTTATCACCAAACCACCATCTCAACGATGATCAATAAAACTCGTGTTCATACTTCGGATAAAAAAAAAGTTCTAAGCCATTCTTTTCGCTAGTTATATATATCTCTCTCTTAGATTTTTCTTGTTTAAATCTTATTTATCATGAATTTAAAATATAAGATATATAATAAAATTTACTCATTATTTCGTATATTTCCAAGCCTATTGTTCCATATGCTTACATCCTTTTTTGTCTATATGCAAAATTTTTATTAATTAAGAAATTCAAGAAAAACTTAGCACGGAAATATCCGACTAATCCAAGCCAACAAGTCAATCTCAATACACCTAAATTAGAACGTATTATGCTAAGTGAAAAAATTTGGAAAAGACAAAATAAATAATCTAAGAGTAAAACTGAGAACAATCCAGAAAAGTCCAAAAAAATTAATGCAAACAGACTCAAAATCTTAGGTGCATGATAAATTAGCTTAATAGATTTTTGTATAACTCACTATGTGATTATCTTAAATATTAAGTTCCAGCTGAATCGACAGTTTTAATTGAATGTTTTACTTTTGAGTTGATTTTAATTTAATTTGATTTTAATTTTGATTTAATTATATTTTTAATTAAATTTAATAATTAAAATTTTTATATTTTTTAAGTTAATTCAGTTTTAGCTTAAAATCAAACTAAATCAAATTGACTAGTTTCGAATCAATTTAAAATCAATTTTAATAACCAATTTCATTGAGGCCATTCAAATATGCAATTGAAACAATAATCTGTATACATCCATTTATCAATCAAAGCAGCCAGGAAGAGCTTATAAAGAGTTGAATTATGCTAGCTAGAGATGAATTAGATTTGAAGATTGCGAAAAATGGCAATTATATTATTCATATAAGCACTCATCGTAATATATATTAATTCATCAACACATCCAATGTAACATCTCCTGAAAAATCACAAAGGGAACCCAACCCATACAAATTAATTAACCCACTTATAAGGAAAACATTGCAGCAACCACCCCCACTGCAAGGATCACCTCAATTTTGTGCACACCAAAACTTGCCACCCCAGAGACATCATCAATGGGAACAGTAGGACTCTCTACAACCGGAGCCTTCTTAGGCTTCTCTGGCGGCGGTGCCACCACCAGTGGAGCTGGAGCTGGAGCAGGAGCTGGAGGTAGGTTAGGAGCGAAAAGCTCCATAGGAAGTAGCACCTGATCAATCTGATAAATTGCAAGCTGGTTGTCGTTGTATATAGTGCCAGATATGGTGGTATTGATGACCCCTGTAGTTATGTTCACAGCACTCCCTGTGGTGGTCACATTTAGTGCCATCCGGCCACCCTTTCCTGCCTGAGTCTTTAAAGGGTTACTCACTGTTTGGAACTGGGAAGGTGATATGTATATAGGAGATATATGAAACTTCACCAACTTGACCTTGTCTCCATCGCTTAAGGAGTTGAGAGTGCCCACTTTGAGCCCTGAAAATGCACCATCAGTAGGAGCAAAGATGGTTATTCCATTATGTGTGTGATTAAGCTCCACAGTTAATTCTGTGTCCGATTGGGTGGCTTTCAATAGGCGGACAAAGAGTGAGTAGTGGCCTGCCCTTTCCAGGATATTAACCACATTGATGGGGCCAGGCAATACCGGTACTTGTGCAGCAGGTGGAGGCGGTGCCTGCACTGGGGCCACCGTTGGTGCTTGTACTGGAGCTGCCGCCGGGGATAGGGATACGGTTTTGGTGCAGCAGATGAAAAGAATGAGAAGAGACAATGAGAAGGCAGATTGTTGTAGCTTCATCTTGATTGAATTGTAGTGTATGGAATAAGGCTGAAGTACTAATGCTTATGCTTGCACACAAGTGTTTGATGTGTGAAGAGTAAATAAACAAGAGGAGATTTTATAGCATGTGAAGGTGACAATGAAATTTAGATGTGAAATGTGAATTTAGTTACAGAGATTTATTAGTTTATGGTACCTTTAGGTGAAGGGTATCAATGGAGAGAGATGTAAAACTTGCAGCAGGCAACTGCAAGTATAGTTAAGCTTAACAAGAGATTTCTAAGCATCAATCTGTGCATGAATTAATTAATGTTGTCTGCATCTAAGGGAAGGATTTATAGTTTATATCGCTGAAAGAGCTTTCCATATGACGTTCTAGCTGCAAAAGGAAAAGAAAAGAAAAGTGCATATGATTCACTTCAGTTTCATCAATCGCATTCCAATCCTAATCAAGATTTGTTTATTAATCAATTCCAGTAATTACTTGAATCTCCTAATTTTTAAGGCTAAATTTTTTTTTTCTTCCTTGTGCTACATTAATTATAATTAACACTTGAATTTTTGTATTTTAAGAAATAGATGAAAATATTCTTAAACTTTTATTTTATTATATAATTTCATTTGTTCTCTTTTTTTTTTTTTCTAAAGTTTTTTTAATGAAAAGTGAAAATATCTTAATAACCCTCAAAATAAATTATTATTTCATCTTTAAATTTTACTACTATGAATAATTGTGAGTTTTTTTTATCACTATTAACAGTTTAATCACTCGTGGATCATTTTTTAATCTCCTAAATAAATGTTTAATCAACAAAAATAAATGAAGAAATGAAAGTATGTTATTGAAAAAAAATTTAGAAACGTTTAATCTGTTTTCTTAAAATACAAAAATTAAATTTTAATAATAGCATTATATAAAAATAAAAAGTTACTTACCTATATCTATATATAGAATGGCATAAAATAAAAATTTTAGTGGCTAAGGCTCTGTTTCGGCAATATTAAATGTTCTAATAGTTATAAGTTATTTTAGTAGTTGTCAACCATTTTACTAGCCGTTAGTAGTTAACTGTTTACGTAATGATTTAAAATAAAAGTATTTAATAAAAATAACTATTGAATTAGCTACTAAATATAAAAATAGTGGTATTATCTTATTAACTTTAATCAAAATACTTCCTCAAAGTTTAAAAATTAAGATGAATAATTTTTTATAAATCACTCCATCAACTTCTAAATATTAATATAAATACTATATCATCGAACAATATAAATATAAATAAGAGAAGTGATATTTGAATTAGCGTCAAAACACTAAATACTATTTTAAAAATTATAATGAAATAGGCCTAAATCCTAGTTGATACCCATTTCTAGTATCTACAAACGAGTTTTGTTTCAATTGTAGCCTAGGCATTCTCAACATAATTTAAAAAAAATAATAATAATAATCTTTGATGATAGGTTAATCCATAAATTTATTTGTGTGTCCAATTAAATGCTAAAAACTAAAAAGCTTTATTTTTAAATAATGATTTACGTCGTTTAATGATGTATTAATTAATATGGAAATATGTAGCTGTGCCCAGCTTTTTCCAATTAATATTTTATTTTTTTTTTAGAAAATTAACATTATATTTTTGAAATAAGAAAATTAATATTTTAAATAACATAAGAAAATTTGTATTATGTGTAAGTAATTAATTTTTAAATAATATATATATATATATATATATATATATATATATAGAGAGAGAGAGAGAGAGAGAGAAATTATATACAAGCTTGTTAAATTAGAGTTGTATGCCACTGAAATAAAACCCCTTTATTTAATTTGTTAAGGTTAAAATTAAAAATAAAATAAAAAAAATTATATGTAGTTTTAAGATTTTATAAATAAAAAATGTGATTCTTTACGTAAACCAAAATACCATAATTTCTTATTAATGTGGAAATTATATATTATAAAATGTGATTCAATTATTTAATTATTATTAAAAGGCCATGCTAAATTTAAAAAAAAATAAAAATAAAAGTCATTCTCAAAATTGATACCCAACCAGTAAATTGGTGTCTTTAGATTAAGAAAAAGATCCATGTCTCATGGGATATATATATATATATATATATATAATAGAAAATTTAAAAAGAATTTATATGCTTCTTAATAAATATTCTAAAAACGCTTGTTAAAAAAAATCCTTAGATTTTCTTTTAAAAACCCTTAAATTTTAATCGGTTTTAAATCGATATTTGTAAAAAGATATTTAACCGTGTATTATTTCACATCTCAATAGGGGCTGATCTTTCGGATCCTATATTAAATGTGAAAAATATGCGTTTATATGGATTATATAAAAATAAAAATTCTGTTAAAATTATCATAATGATATATTTATGTCATTAACTCATATGTATATGTATTTTATTTATTTAAAAAAATTATATTTTCTCTATATACTTTAATTTAAAATAAAAAATTATTGATAATTTTTATGATAATTAATAAATTTTATATAAATTTATAGGCTTACATATTTATATATGATACTTCATAGATAGAGTCTAAATTAGAATAACCAAAGACATTATAGTTATATTAAAAAGAAAACGATTAATTAATAAGAATATTAATACATGACTCAATGTTTATTACAGCTTCCCATACACATGGAACTGGAAAGAGAGAGAAAAAGGGATAGAACCTCAAACTCAATCCTAATTAAATAATCATATTTGGGCGATACAAATAGGACTGAAAGGAAAATTGGTAATTATTCAAGAGCACTCACAATGCTGATCACCAGTACCATTCAATCCGATTCAGAAAAATGAAACCCAAAACCCCTTCTTGTTTTGCATTATCATAAAGAAAATATTGCAGCAACTATACCAACTCCAAGAAGCATCACATGATAATGTGCAGAACTTACTGCACCAGACGTATTCACAGTAGTAGAAACAACGGGAGTCTCAGCTACAGGAGTCTCCTTCTTGGGCTTTTTCTCTGGTGCTGGTCCTGGTGCAGGAGATGGAGGCTTAGGAGTAAATATGTCCATAGGAAGCAGCACCTTGTCGACCCTGTAAATGGCTAGCTGGTTATCTGTGTATACGGTGCCAGAAATGCTTGTATTGGTAAGTCCTGTATTGATGTTCACTGAATTGGGATAAGTAGTAAAGTTGAGAGCTACGCGACCACCACTTCCAGCCTCTGTTCCTACTGGGTTACTCACAGTCTGGAATTGGGAAGTTGATAGAAATGTAGGAACTACATGAAACTTCACCAACTCAGACTTCTCTTCATCTGTTAGGGAGTTGAGAGTGCCTGATTTAAGAGTAGAAAACGCGCCATCGGTTGGCGCAAAGATGGTGAGACCATTGTTTGAATTGTTGAGGACAGTGAGTAAGTGGTTTTCCTCTTGAGTGGATTTTAGAAGGCGGATGAGGACAGTGAAGTGGCCAGCCTTTTCAAGGATTTTAGTGACGTTGGTGGGAGCAGGCACTGAAGCTGGCTGTGCTGGGGTTGCAGCTGGTGTCTGTGTTATGAGTGGAGGAGGTGGGGATGCAGCCACGGGTCCTTGTGCTGGTGCAGCAGCCGGAGACTGAGCTAGAGTGATAGTGCAATGAATGAAGATAATTAGAAGTGAAAATAAGACGAAAGATTGCTGCTTCATATTTGTAATGGAGCCGGAACAAATGCAAAAATGTACAAGGAATTAAACCAGCTCTAGCTAGTACTTGTGCAAGTGCTTGATGTGTAAAGAGAGGATAGAGAGGGGTTTATATTGTGGTGGAGATAGAATCAAGTTCAGTGTATTGTGCAATTTTAGTTACGCACACTAATTAGTTGCTAGTACCTTATCTTAACTTCGAAAGGTGAAGAGTATCAATGGAGTGAGATATGCTACTGTTGCAGCAACTAGTTTGCTTGGAAATGCAGAAAAAAGAAAAATGAGGAGATTTTCAAGTGGGTACGTTGGCAAATAAAGATTTTGCATGATTGCTAGCAGATACGAGCTAGGCTTGTCATGTTTCAAGCAGGAAGGATAGCTTTATCACTGACAGTGAGTCCTCAGTGACGTTTCAGCTGAAGAAAGTGCACGATTCACTTCAGTTTCAGCAGCCTCAATCCAATGTTCCATCAGATCATGTGATAAGTAGAAGCACAAAGTAATCAACACTCAAGCCCTTCCTTTTATCCAAATAAGCACAATTAATTAACCATAGTAAGGCACAAACTCAAAAAATTAGCCACCATATTCTTGCATACAAAGAAGCAAAACTCTATAAAGCAGCAGTGGATTTGGATTGGTAAAATCCACGAAGTTCAACTAAGGCAAGCTAAGAGTTTGACTGACTTATGAAAATATGTTCTCTATTGGCTTCTATGGGTAATTTGCAGGTATTATGTGTATAGTTTGCTGTTGGTCCCTGAGGTGAAGTAACTCCACAATACTATAGCAACAAGAGCTACCCAATAATTCCTCTAATGGGTTCAGCCCAGGTAAGTTCATATACCAAATGAAAGTATGAAGCTAAATTTACAGTATCATTGTTTCTTATTGGAGCCTTCATGCATGTTCTTTTACTTGTGATTCATCATGAATATTAGATATATATGATAATAGGCTTTAATTAGAAGACAAATTCACGTGTAAAATTCTGGCAAGAAATTAATTCACCCTTAATGAGTCAAAATAATGTGAACCAAATAAGAACCCAACAATTCTATGGTTGGCCTCAATAATTTATTCTGTTTTTCAAGTGAAACAAGGTCTATTTGATTAATCATTAGATAATTTTTACAGAAAAACAGGAGAGGACAGATATGCAATGGTGTGAGAAAAATAAGGGAAAGATAAAGTTTTTATAGCTCTTTGATGATCAGTTTGGCAATAATTGGAACAAGAATTCTTCAAGTGTTATTTGTTTGTTTCTTTCTTAGAATCAAAAATTAAATTATAAAGAATTTTCCAATTAAAAATAATTGAAAGTATATATATCCTTAATTTTCGGTTGGTAATAGCATATCTATAGCTATCATATAAATTTTTTTTTTAATTCAATTTATTATAAATTTAAGACATAAAATATACAATAAAACTTATAAATTACACCTATTGAATTTGGGATTTGGTATAAGATTTCCTGGTCTCACTCATTTTTCCACTGAATTTGGGATTTGGTATACTTGGCACCATACCATGAAGCCACCATCCTACTTGATTTCAAGTCTTACGAACAATTCCTTTTTTTTAAATTTTCCCTAACCCTGCTAGAAATTTCTTATATCCAGAATAGTTTTCACTAATGGTGTTAATAAGCTTGTCCACCGTCTAGTTTGGATTTGAAATCAGATTAAAATTGGACGATCCAATTTCAAATTGAAATCAGATTAACATTAATTTTGAATTTAATCAAAATTATAATCTTATTTAATCTGATTCAAAGTCAGAATTAAAATTTTCCTTCAACAAAAATTTAATTGTTAAATTTGATAAAAAAAAAAAAGAGTGAATAAGATAAAATCGAAATCAAAACTCAAACTGAAATAAAGATAGGAACCACATATTTTCGATCTCTTTAAATTATTGAATTAGAATCACTAATTTTGACTCGAATTGTGTAATTAGGCCTACATATTAATGAGTTAGGCAAAATTAAATTTTAAAAATCTTAAACTTAGCTCGTTAGATTTTCGTTGAGTTTGAGCACGATTTAAATTTGGATTTCAAACTTGGATCTAACTCATTTCAATTTTATTAAATTCAAGCTCGGTTTAAACTCAACTAACATTTAACTTGTCTCGTATATAACTCATTTATCAAACTAGTAAATTTAACTTCCACTTAGCTGGTTATAACTTTTATATTATTGTATAAAACTCATTTAATGATATATTCACTAAATCTTAATAATTACATTAATAATTATAAAAGTTTAATTAATTAAATTATAATGATAAATTTTATTTTTTTATATAAATATATTTTAGTTATACTTTTAATTTTATAATTATATTGCTTATATATAATTAGTCACAAAATATATATACAATGAAATTGATAGATTAATGTATAAAAGTTAGCTTATGAATTAAGGCTATAATTAGCAACTCATGAGTTTATAAATGAAATAGATCACAAGTTATGCAATTGTAAGTTAAATTTCATCTTTTTAATAAATGAGCTTAAAAAAAAGTGTCAAACAAAATTGATTAATTAAATGAATAAATCGAAGAGAGCATAGTTTTTATCAAGATAAATCAAATTTCGCACAAATTGTAAGTTTAAACTTATCTTGTTTAATAAATAAACCTAAAAATAAAGCTTAAATTCGATTTTATTTACCAAAATCGATTAATTAAGCAAATAAGTAGAAGAGATCTTAGTTTTTATCAAGGCGAATCAAACCTCACACAGCTTGCAAGCGATTTAACTTATTTATACTCTTAGTTTTTGTCATATTATTATTATTATTATTATTATTATTATTATTATTATTATTATTATTATTATTATTTTAATTTGTGAAAATTCCATCGGTGTTTGAAATTCTGAATCATTATATATTATCAATCATTAAGTTAATGGACCAATACTTTACAAGGTTTAATAAATAAATAATATATATGAATTAATTTTTACAAATTAAAATTTTCAAAATTATCAAAAAAAAAAAGAGCATTTGATGCATATTCTTTTTAAAACTATATATGTTACAAAATTCTCAAAGTAGAACAAATCTGAAAAAGAAAAAGGGGAATAACAAAAATCCCAACAAAAGAAAACATAAAAAACTCAATCTTAATCACAAACTTAAATGATACAATTGGGACTGAGCAAAAACAACAATTATTTAAAAGCACTCACCATATCTTGATCATCATCATATTCAACCCAACTCAGCAAAATCATACACCACTGGGAAACTGACCTCGCCCCAACATGCCTCATCAAATGTCTTCTGTGTCACCAAGAAAGTATTGCACTAACTATACCAACTCCAAAGAAAACCACATTGTTACTCGCTATAAAGTTTACTGCTCCAGAAATATCCTTAGGAACAACTGGACTCTCTGCACTCTTTGCCTTCTTCTTTTTAAGTGTCTCTGGCGACGGTGCCGGGGCTGGTGGTTTAGGGGTAAAAATATCTATAGGAAGTAGCACCTTGTCAACCTGATAAACGGCAAGTTGCCCATCGGTGTACACAGCGCCAGATACACTTGTATTTGTAAGTCCTGTGGAGATATTGACAGAATTCCCTGTGGTGGTTATATTAAGCTGAAATCTATCGCCTGATCCTGCCTGTGTGGTCACAGGATTGCTCACAGTCTGAAACTGGGAGCTCGATAGATAAGTTGGAATGATGTGAAACTGCACAAGCTCAGCCTTTTCTTGATCGTTTATGGAGTTGAGGGTGCCTGTTTTGAGGCTCTGAAAGGCACTATCACTTGGTGCGAACATGGTAATGCCATTGTTAGTGTTATTGAGCTGACCATTTAACGTGACATCCTCTTGGGTGGCTTTCAGAAGTCGGATAAAGACAGTGAATTGGCCGGCCTTTTCGAGGATTTTCGTGACATTTGTTGGGCCAGCCGGTGCTGGAGCTGCTGCCGGACCCTGAGCAAGGGTAGTGGTGCAATGGAGGAGGAAGAATAGGAGAAATTTTGCCACCATAGTACTTTGTAGTGAGGTGGCCTATAATATTACTAGCCTAGCTTGCAACAAGTGTTTGATGTGTAAAGAAGGAGAGGAAAGGGTTTTTATTGTGGAAGGGGAAGAAATAAGTTAGGTATCATGTAGCATTTTTAGTTAGAAAAACTTAGCTGTAAGTAGCCTTATTTTTCTTGGAAAGGTGGTGGGAAATTAGTGGAGAGAGAGAGAAAACACTGTTGGAGCAACTAGTTTGCTTGGAAAAGCAGAAAAAAACAGGGAATATATGTGTGGGCAAATAAAGACTTTGCATGATTGCTTTGCTTTTACTTTGTTAATGTAATTTGGGTGAAAACTTGATATTGCTTTGCTTGCCACAATCTCACGAAATAAGCTGTTATGGTTTTCCCTTTTTTAATGTGTTACTGATTTTGATGAAGACACTAATTGGTGGTTTGTCAGTTTATCCTCCGACCCATGTTTCATCTTCTCTCAATTCTCTCATTGCTCTTGTGGGCTCTCTCTCAGCTCCACAGTGGATTGAATTATGGCAATTTTTTCCCTTTGTTGTTTTTCGAATTTTGATGCATTGAAAGAAAGAATTTGATTCCCCATGAGTAAATAATAACAAGAATGATCATGAAAGAGATAATCAGAGGTTTTGGTTGGTGTATTTGAGATAATTGCCTAGTTGACATTGCAGTTGTTAAGAGCCTGAAAAGCCGGGCGTTTGATCCTGTACAGAGGTGACCAGCCAACTTCATCTAATGCAAATGGCTTGTCAGCCTACACAACATGGACCCATCTATTAGTTGGCCAGTTAAAGGGATGGTAAATCTAAGCTTAAATGGTACCCTTCTTTCTGTGGGAAATAGGTACTCGAAAACACTTGGGTAGCACTAAATTTTCATATAAATATGAAAAGGATGTCATATTAATACCGACACATAGTTGGTGCGAGGCCTTTTCTTCTTTCTATTCTGAACTCCATGAGCAGAACTATGTTTGTATTGCTGTATTTGAGACCTACTTGCAATTGCAATCAACCGGCAGCTAATAATTAAATATTGACCATCGATAATTATGGAAGATCTAAAGAGTAACTATTAGAAATCTTAATGCTTAGCATTTTAATTTTAATTTTGAATTCCATTCGCCAGGCTGTGGAAAAAAAGAAATGCAGAATGAAGGCAATGATACAACAACTCACTACAAACCATAAGATGGAAAACTTCATTTCAAAAACTTGGATGCTTTTAATTACATTCCACTTCCTGTTGCAGATTATACTTCACATGGGAAGACAATGGTATCTTTTGTCAGGTAGCAAACGACTTGTTTCATTTCTCAACGTCACAAACAGCACAACTATGTAAGGGCATGCACTGCTTGCACTTCACCCTGAGCACGTATATTAAACTTCCAGCCAAAGAAAAAGTACGAAATTCCAACAGAACAGCTCTTACATGGAACTAGGATACCCCATGGCTTGAGCTCTACTGCTGGGGGTCTTTCACTAATAGGCCTGTATAAACGATTATGCTTTGGCTATAGTGTCTGAATTGCTGTGTTTTTGGGCTCTCTATTTGACCTGTGAGTGGCAATGAAGCGTTTGGTAATTATGTTCTGCTCTGTTGCGTTGGCTTTTACCTCTGTTCATTCCTTCTGGTTACTGCTGCGTTGGCTTCAAGTTCTGTCTTCCCCTTCGCTGAAGCTTTGGTTCCTTGTCTCAGCTGGATACTGTTTGTTTACTGTTTGAGTACTGGTAGTTTGTTCTTGAAGCGTGATGATTTTGACAATTCTGCTAATTATATCATGTCAACCTTCTTGCTAGCAACTCGGCTCATTTATCCCCACTAAATTACTGTTGTGACATGTTCTGAACTTCCATATTCAGCTGTCATACTTGGATGGGCTGGGTTTTATAGTATGGTCGGGCTTCAATCTTCGAACAAGATATTGTTCTCATATGCACTGTTCAATTTCATGTAAAATCATAAATCATAACACGCTAATTGTTGAAAAACCATCACTTAATTTTCACAATAATCAAACTAGTAATCGCCCTAATTTAAACGATAAGTTCATATTTATGGATTTTTGTCTAAATCCATTCATTCATATCCACTCTTTCAATTCAGTGATGTGGTATATCACAGCAAGTCAGGCTGATTTCAACTTTAAATTCAGTATTCTTGCGTTGCCGTTGCTTTTCATTAAAGAAGATTGTTTCAAAAATCAACTAGATGTTCTGGTTATCAGTGCTATTTGAGAGGGAGTGTTAACAGTCCAACATCTCAAAGAAAAAATGAATTCTAATGAATTTATAAATATCAAAAGGTTAACTAACCAAATTGATTAGCTCTAAATAATTCCAACTTTCATACTTTATCAATTCTTGCTTTTAGTCCATCCATTAATCTCCGTCCTTTCAATTCAGTGATAGCAATAACATCTCATTCACCAATTCACCACTGTAAACTTCAAATCTTAGATCACCACCACTACCATAGGCACAGACCATGTTGCTCCCACTAAGAGAGTAACAGGGCACCATCTTACTACCAAAATGTCAGTCACATCTGAAACAAAATCCTCACCGACGCCTTTATCAGAAACTACAGCAAGCATTATTACCTAACACAAGTCCGTTACTATGATTTCTTCCATTTTTTTTCCAAAGGGACAAATTCCACATATGGCATACAGTGTTTTAATTCCATCTTTGTCAGAATTCAATTTCAAGAAATATCATCTTTTGACACTTAATTCACCATTATTAGTTCATAATACTTAATTAACGAACTGCGTTAATTAACCAGAATGCAATTTAATTTGTATGTGAAGCTTGACAAGTCCCTGAATTGAGTTTCAATTAGCACAGAATATTAGATCAGACGAAAAATTATATAATAAAATTGATATATGTATAACGGTTACATTATAATCGTTAATTATAGTGAATCCCACATAGGTCTCATTATGATCAATGATTATAATAAAATTATTCTATGTACATCAGCTTCATCAAATAAAAATTACAGATCAAAAGAGATTTTTTTTTTTTTTTTCAATTTTAAAGTGGAAAAGTGGAAATTTTTGGAGGACCACTTTGGCACTTTGTCTCTCGTGGTCCAACACCATCGTTAGAAAGTAGAAGCACTTGGGTCGACATTTGTGTGCATTTAGATTTAGTTAGGGCCGAATTTGTCTTGTGTTCACATTTGTGGATAAACTTATTTTAAATAATTAATGAAAGGAAATTTTTTTGTTATTTTATAATTAATAAGGTAAATTTTATTTTATAAATATTTATTATTAGATAAATTAATCATTTTTTTTTTATAAATACGTAAAATTAAATTACCGCCTCATATATTATGAGATTTCTGATTTTTTTTTTTTAAAAACCACTTTACTGATTTGATGTATTTTTTTTTTAGAATTATTATTTTTGTAAGTTTATTTGTATATAAATATAAATATAAATTATCATATAAAATAAATTATATGTATAACAAAAGGAGTTTTTTTATGATTGTTTTATTTTCTATTGATTTTAATAGTTTATAATAAATTGAAATTTATTAATTTATTTAAAAATAATTATTAATAAAATAGATTTTATTTTATAAAAACAAAATTATAATAAAAACTTTCACAACAACCCGTTGAATCAGTAGTGTAGAGTTGATTCTAGACAAATTTTACTATTTTCTTTCCAGAAACATGAGATACTATAAATAAATAAGCGAAGCCCATCATTAATAATGTGAAAGGAAAGTTGAACTGAATGATGAATCTACCAAGTAGATTGCCAAAATGTCCTTTTCCATGGACGAGTGAACATGCCAATTTTATGAGCTAGCAGCCCGAATTATGGCATGGGGTCTTCATTTTCTTATGGAAAACAAGTGAAAAGGACACCCCCACATTTCCAATCCATTGCTCCACGACGCCTCCACTGTGACATTTTTGTCTCGGAATTCTTCGCATTCCACGATTCCTCCAATGACCCGTGAATGAAACCCATCCTCGCCCTAATTTACCACTTGTTTTAACATAATACTAACATGGCAGCGCTTGTTTAATTTTTCTTGCAGGCCACGTTCGAAAAGTCAAGAATATTTGAAATTTTTAATTTATATTTATTTATTGGGAATATAGAATAGGATAGGCTTTGTGAAGTAACTAGGCTCTTAGTGATACTATAAAAATTCGAGTTAAGTGACAGGCTTTTGCTTGAGAAGGAGCAGGTCTTGTGAAGCTTAATATGAAAGAGACTCACATTTGAAAAGAAGAGATGAGTGATAGGCTTTTACTTGTGAATAAGCAGGTCTAGTGAAGTCTAACATGGAAGAGACTCACTCTTGAAAGGAAGATTATTGGGAATGACTTATAAATAATGGCAAATCTATGACAATGAAAGAGAGCTCAATATACTCTTTTTTTTTCTTTTAATTACTTTTATATATTTATTTAAATTAACTTTTCATAAATTTAATAATTAAAATTTCTTTTTTAATAAAAAAATATATTTTTACTAATAAAAGGTTAATTGACAAAAAAAAAATTTCTAAATCCGCCATTGCTCATAAACTTATTGCCTTAATATTTTAAAAACCATGAGAAGATTTTATATAAGAGAAAGTAGGGTTGGTAACAAAACAATGCCTTTTTGTCTTACAGTAGTTGGATTTGTAAGAAACAATGCCTTATAAAAAAAAAAGAACCAAATAAGGTATGAAACTTTGGTTAATTCTATTAGTTTAATTTTTATATAATGAATTAAATTAAAAATTTTTAAAAAAAATCAAAAACTGAATTATATCAATTCAGTTTGATTAAAAAAAAACTGATTTTTTGCTCGTTCCTAATCAGAGAATAAGGAGGCTTATAAGTTCTAACAAGTTTTAGTGGAATTAGGAATAGCAACAAGTCGAATTTTTATGAGTATTCAATTTGACCGAATTTTAATAGAATGAGTTTTGATAGTATAAAATTGGGTTTGAGTTCGAGTTTACATATTGAGTATTTATTACCAAAAACCCGTTTTATATATTTACTTTGTTAGAAGAAAGAATACAAGTAATGAAGGAAAGGATTGTATATTTGTCTGTGTCTTATTTACAGAGATATTACGTCTATTTATACATGAGAATATGAGCTAATTTAGACAAAAATAATAATTGCTGTAATTATGTTACATAAATCTCCTATAATCATGCTAATTGCTGTAATTATGCTATATAAATTATGCTACACAAATCTCCTATAATCATGCTAATTGCTGCAATTATACTAACACCCCCCCCCTCAAACTCAAGGTGGTAGCACAGGTGCCAACTTGAGTTTGCTTAAGAGATCCTGAAAGTGAGCGGGAGGATGCGTTTTGGTGAATATATCAGCGGTTTGGCTGACAGAGGAGACAGGAATCAAACATATGGTGCCATGAGCAACATGATGACGTACAAAATGACAATTAATTTTGATGTGTTTGGTATGCTCATGAAATACATCATTATGAGAAATCTGTATGGCACTTTTATTATCGCAATGAAGCATTGTGGCAGAAGAATGAGTGACACCCAAATCAGTTAATAACCACCGTAACCAAAGTAATTCAGATGTAGCATCAACAAGAGCATGATATTCAGATTTTGTGCTAGAACGTGCAACAACAGTTTGCTTTTTGCTACGCCAAGAGATAAGAGAATCACCCAAGAAGAAACAATAACCAGTTGTAGAGCGACGATCTGTTAGATCACCAGCCCAATCAGCATCAGAGTAGCCAGATAATACTAGGGAGGAGGTAACGAAAAAGTGCAAACCATGAAAAAGAGTGACTTTGATATAACGAAGGATTTGAAGTACTGCAGAGAAATGAGTTAAGCGGGAGCAGACATAAACTGGCTGACCAGATGAACAGCATATGAAATATCAGGTAGAGTAACTGTGAGATAAATAAGACTCCTGACAAGCTGTCGATATAAAGTAGGATCATCAAGAGGAGTGCCATCAAGAGGTGTAAGTTTGCAATTGAGCTCCAATGGGGTTGATACTGTTTTGCTATCAGTGATGCCTGCTCGAGAAAATGAGTCGGATGCATACTTGGCTTGAGATAGATAATAGCCATCAGAATTTTGAGAAACTTCAAGATCCAAAAAATAGCTGAGAGAACCCAGGTCTTTCATTTCAAAATGTTGATTGAGATAATGTTGTAACTCTGAAATACCAAATGAATCATCTCCTGTTATTATCATATCATCAACATAAAGCAACAGAAGAACAATACCACTGTCAGTTCGGTGAGTGAATAATGCATAATCATGTGGACTAGAGAGAAAACCAAGTTGAGCAAGAGTGGAACTAAATTTGGCAAACCAGGCCCTAGGAGCTTGTTTTAATCCATATAAGGCTCGTCGAAATTTGCAAACCTTATGAGGAGAATGATAACCAGGAGGAGGATGCATATAAACCTCTTCTGTTAAATTACCATGAAGAAAAGCATTTTTGACATCCATCTGGAAAAGTTTCTATTTACAAACTGCAGCAATAGCTAAGAGATTGCGAATAGATGTTAATCGGGCTACTGGAGCAAAAGTTTCTTCATAGTCGATACCATACTCTTGAGTGTACCCTTTGGCTACTAAGCGAGCTTTGTAGCGTTCAATAGTTCCATCAGAACGGGTCTTGATTTTGTAAATCCATTTGCAACCAATAGGGGTCTTGTTTGGTAGAAGATCAACCAAATCCTAAGTATGAGTTTTCTCTAAAGCCTGAAGTTCGCTACCATAGCTTGTCGCCAAAGAGGGTCGATTGCCTCACGATAAGAACGAGGCTCATGAAGGGTTGCAATAGTAGAGTAACAGTGAAAATCAAAAAGATAATGAGGAGTTTCTCTTACACGGGTAGAACGACGAAGAGTAGTGCTTGGAGGAGATGCAGGCGCAGGTACTGGATCAACAACTGGTGCAGATTCAACAGGGGCAGGTGTAGTTGGGCTAATATTGAGCACATCACAATCATCTGGATCAAGACTTGGAAACAGCTCTTTGGAGGAGTCAGTAAAAAATAGAGAGTCAGTATTGACAGAGTGATGAAATTTGGAAAGAGAATAGAACATAGTATTGTCCCAAAAGGTAACATGACGAGAGATGCGTAACTTATTAGAAACAGGATCCCAACAACGATACCCTTTGTGTTCAATGCCATAACCAAGAAAACAACATAGACGAGCACGGGGTTCTAATTTGGTATGTTCATGAGGTTGTAAAAGAACAAAAGAAACACATCCAAAAGGTTTAAGGATGGAATAGTCAGGAGGTTGTCCAAACAACTTTTGAAAAGGAGATAAATTATGAAGAACTAAGGTAGGAAGACAGTTAATAATATAAATAGCATGAAGAGCTGCTTCTCCCTAAAATTTTTCTGGACATGAGGCAGAAAGAAAAAGAGTGCATACAAAATCAAGAATATTGCGACGCTTGTGTTCGGCTCACCCATTCTGTTGAGAGGTGTGAGGACAAGAACGTTGAACAACGGTGCCTTATTGACTAAGAAACTGAAGTAAAGAAGAATCCCGATATTCCATGGCATTGTCTGTTCGGAGAATTTTAGTGTCACAAGAGAACTGAGTTTTAATCATTTTTGTAAATGTGATGTAAATTTGTGATAACTCATATCGATGTTTCAAAAAATATATCCAAGTAAACCGAGAATAATCATTAATAAATATCACAAAATAACGAAAACCATTTATTGAAGAAATAGGAGAAGGACCCCAAATGTCAGAATGAATTAAACCAAAAGGAGTGTCTGAAGTAGTATTATTATGAGAAAAAGATAATGCAGGTTGTTTTGCAAGCTGACAATTTAAACAATTAAATGACTCAAACTTAGTAGATCCTAATGATCCACGAGAAATTAAAGGTTAAATTTTACTGGCAGAAGCATGACCAAGACGAAGATGCCATTGGTGAATGGAGGAATTAGGGATTATAGCTGCAGACACAAATCTCTGAGGAAGATGTAAAGATGCAAGCTCAAATAATCGACCCACTTTGCGACCCTCCCCAAGAATCTGTCCCGTTTGTGGATCCTGTACCTGGACACCATGGGGAGAAAAAATAACATTTAGTCCTTTTTCACACAACTGACCAACAGAAATAAGATTGAGTGCTAAATTAGGGATATAATAGGTGTCGGGGAGATGAAGATTTGAGGTAGACACATGACCAGTATGTGTGATGTTCATTTTAGTACCATTTGCAGTATGGATTGGTGGTAAGGAAGATACAGGTTTTGCAGAAGATAAGAATTTAAGATTAGTGGTTATATGATTACAACATGCAGAGTCAAAAAGCCAATAAGAATTACCCAGAGTGGCAGACATGGCAGCAGGAGAAATAGAAGAGATAACCTGTTTGAATAGTGCCTCAAGATCACTCGTGGTGATGGCAGTAGAACCCTCAGTAGCAGTAACAGTAGTGACAGAGGAAGATCCAGGCTTTGAGACATTCTTGAATTTAGAATGCCCTCCTTTTGGTCTTGGAGGACGTGTGGGACAATGTTCAAGAATATGATCGTAATCATGACAATATCTGCATTCTATAGTAGGAAAATATGCAAAAGCATGACCAATTTGATTACAATTCTTACAGAGTTGATTGCCAGATTTCTGATGTGAGGATCGAGTAGTTGCAAGAGCAGTTTTAAATTGAGGAGTTTTATCCAAGCTGAGACGAGTCTCTTAAAAAATAATCTCTTGAATAGCAGTATCCAATGATGGGAGTGGATTTCGATGTAGCAGGGACGCTCGAACGGTCTCATATTCTGATCGAAGAGCCATTAGAACTTGAATGAGATAAAATGATCTTCACTTATTTTGGCCTGAGATATTTGATTCCAAATGGGTTGGACCTGAACAAGAAAAGCATTCACAGATTGACCTGCTTCTTGTTTCAGATTATGAAGAGTAGTCCACAACTGATAATAGTGGGCAAGTCCAGTGGTCTAATATCGATTAGCCAAGAAATTCCTTATTTCTTTTGCAGAGTCATAATTAGCAAATTGGATGTGGATGGACGAGACAGAGGCATTGCGAAACCAGGTGATAATCTGATGATTTTTACTATCCTAATCCTCAAGACGGTCAGCAAATTTTGTATCAGTTTCATCGTTCTCTCTTGTCGGCGTAATGATATCTCCGGTAACAATACGCCAAAGCTTGTGACCTATCAAAAAACTTTTCATTCCTTGAACTCAAAGATTATAGTTGGAACCAGTCAGAACTGTTGCAATAGGTTTTGAAATATCAGATTTCTCCATTGATAACAAGACGAGGAGAAAAAAAAAATGGTATAATAACAGCAATGAATGAAATAATTGTGTATTTGTCTATATCTTATTTACAGAGATATTACATCTATTTATACATTAGAATATGAGCTAATTTAGACAAGAATAATAATTGTTATAATTATACTATACAAATCTCCTATAATCATGCTAATTGCTGTAATTATGCTACATAAATTTCCTATAATCATGCTAATTGCTGTAATTATGCTAACATAATTAAACATAAAATATATGTTTTTTATAATAATATTTATAAATTTTATATAAAATAAAATTAAAAAATATTTTATAGAATTATTAAATTTTAAATATAAATTATTAATAAAAATAATTTCTATGTAGATTTTTAATTAAAATATATAAATTAAATGGGTTCGGATATTTTTCAGACAATAATAATCAAGTTTATAATGAGTTTAAGTAGTCAAGAATAAATTTTAATCGAATTTAAGATGGTTCGAGCCTTGAAAATATTAATTAAATTTGAGTTTAGATATAGTGATTTGTCATATCTAAGTAGAATTATAAAACGCACTCCTAAAAAGAGTAAGCTGATAAAATAGCGACTTCTTTTGAACTCTCTAAATCATAATATTATTCAAAAAAAATTTTATTTAGGCTCAATTAATTATGAACTCAATATATATAATAATTTTTTCCAAAAATCATATTTATAACAAAATGGTTAAGTAAAAATATAAATGTTTAGACAAGACTTATTATTAGAAATCGAAAATTTACATTTAATGATAAAAAAAAAATAATATTTTAATATTTTTTAATTTTATCCAGTACTATTGATTTTGACAAATTTATCCCAATTGACAAAAGTTGTTACAATATATTCCTTTTTTTTTTTTCTAGCAAAGCGTTTAACTCAGATCTTTCCATTGATCCCGGCCGGACACCCCCTTGAATATCCAATCAGTGGTGGACCCACGGTGTTACTGAATGGCTAATGGGACCCATCTCCCAACCATTTCCCTTTATACTATGTGTATTATTCAATTTAGTCCTCCTTTCTTCACGTTTTGACCCCACCTTCTTACATTCTACACCCTTCTCTACAATTTTTCCATATCTACCTTTTCTTTTCTTTTTTTTCTATTATTCTATTCAACTATAGGTTTTTTAATTTTTATTTTTAGTTTATTACTAAAATAATTAATTTATTACATAATTTCTTATAATATTATTTTTCTATTTTTTTATTAACTATAATGGTCTTCAGCATCCCCACTATTATTATTAACAATTTCTAAGTTCATCAAACCCTAGTGAGATTTATTTAGGAAAAATTATTTGTTGCTGTGTATATGTAAATATTCACTCACCTTACCCTTTTTATTTTAATGATAATTGACTTTTTGTTTAGTGTAATAAACATTTTTTTTAGTACTTTAATAATATTTTATAATTTTTTGAAATCTATTAAATTTAAATATAGAATGTGGGTGAATAAATTACATATTATATTTAAATAATTAATGATTTTTTTTTCTTCTTCTATCTGGAAATATATTTTTCTATTTTTTTTTATTTTTTAATGATTATCGGTCGGTAAGTATTTTTATTCGGTAGCAATTCCTTTTCTTTTTAATAACACTAAGATTTATGTCTATTCGAAATAAATTTTAGCATATTTCCTTAAATTTATCATTAGTTATAGATTTTAAATAAATAAACCCTTACATCCGTCCTTATTAATAGATTTTGAGTTTTTATAATTTTTTTCTCTTTAATTAAGTTTTTTATTTTTTGAGATATTTTATTTTTTAGATAAGAGTACTTAAAGAGGTGAAAATCTTTTCTTCAATAAAATATTTAAATTTTAAAATTATTTAGTAGAGTTCATAAAAAGATTATAGAGTCAAGGAGTATAATGCATAATCCGTCTATTGGTTAATCTATATGCTCTATTACTAAACTTTTCAAACTCTTTATATTATTTTTTATATGAGTAATTAATTTTATTTATGCAAAACCATAATATATTAATTTGCACTTTTCCTTCGTACTCAATTTCTTGTTAATGAAATATTTCTTCATTTTCATTGAAAAAAATAATTTTTTTTAAATTAATTTTGATTGAAATTTTAGTTCAAGACTTTATAATTTTATTATAAATGATTTTAATATTATAAATGTTAAAATTAGATGCAATTGCAATAATTTTTTATCAATACCCCTTGAATATAATTTTTTAGAATGATTATATAAAAAATATATATATATACAATAAGAAAAATGGTATCAACATTTTACTTAAATTACATATAAAAAAATAAAAACACTAAAAATATTATGATAATGCTCATACGGCTGTGTTTGGCATATCACTATCATCATCCTTGGTTTCTTCTCCTTCATGGGACAGGAGAGTGGGTGAAGTGGAATTAGCCACCACATGCACTACCAATTATCAATTGCAACCTCTTTGTTTATATTTCCACCGACACCCCTTTTGCCTAATTGAATTTGAGGTTAATTGGATTTATTTAAACTTTAACTTAATATTATTATTTAAATTTATGTAATTTTTAATTATAATTGAATTGAATTTGAATATTTTAAGTGTTTCACTAAGTGAGATTAAATAATTGAAAATCACCAAATCATGGAGTTTTAATCATATCATTGACTGCCTAATCAAAAGAAAGTTGTAACTATCACAACTCATAGCTATGCTTCTTTTTCCACAATTAAACTTACACTTTTCTTTCTCTTTGTTTAGACACCTTTGTTGAGGATGTGCTTCCCACTGAAAGTACACTACAAGATGAGCATCTCATCAGCACCTCCTAATCATTAAAAATAAAACCAATCTAATGTTGAATTGCAAGCCATATTAAATAATATTTATGAATTGAAATAAAAATATTTAAGTTATGTGTATAAAAACTGGTATGAAAATGTCACGACCCAACCTATGGGCCGGACCGGCACTAGGACCTGGGCCAGCCTAAAGCCCCCGAGGCCCGTAGTAAGCCTTAACTATTCATTAACCCAACTCTAAGGCCCATTTGGGCCCAATTTCAAGGAAACAAACGGACAGAGTCCGGCCATAAAATGGACTTTCCAACGGGGAGTTTTTGACTCACCCGACCTGTAAACACAATAAATACTCAATTGGAGAGCTCAGCTCACCCTCCACATACTCATCAACATAAAATAAATGGGAGCTCAGCTCCCTCATCCAATCCATCAACATGCATAACATATTTAAGTTTACAGGTCCAACATGATAAAAATATTACAGACCAACTTCAAATAAATACTGATAACACATGCGGAAATTCTAGGAGTAAATAAAATTACACAAATATCGATAAACAACCTGCGAAGTATAAAAGCAGGTTAACCCAGAATAAAATATCCTCCTGCGGCCTGTAAAAATTTTTGAACAGGAGTGAGCGTTCGACTCAGAGAGTAAAATATCAATTTTAACCATAATCTCTATAACTATCTGTAACTAATGCACCATGTAGAGTGAAATGCAACATCAACATCATATTCACATCATAGCATCAAAAAGGTAATTTGGAGCACTCACACACCCTGTAGCATCAATCATAATATATTGGGAGCTGATCCCTATCTGACTCTCTTAAATCCAACTGGTGCGTGAAGAACTCAAGCGGACTTTCGCAATAAACCAAATCGAGGTCCCAATGAAGAACTCAAGCCGTGACTACCCCTCGAAGGAACGGGTCCCAGCGAAGAACTCAAGCCGTGACTACCCCGTCCTATCCATAGTCCACACCACATCACACGCATGCCAACGCACGCACACTGCTCCAAATTACCACAGCAACACTCATGGCACATTTATAGTTATGAATGCAACATAAATCGTGCCTAGAGTTTAACTACATAAATATATGCATATAAGTGATGCATGGGCATGCTGAACATATAATAATATCGAAATTACAATTAAAATTAATATTTTACTCACAAACTTGACGACAAATTACTGTGGCGGCTGGGCGGAGGAAGAAGGCATCGGCTCACGACAATTACATTACATCTATTTAATAAATTTGACTCAATACAAACAAAGAAAAGATCAAGTACGTCCTAAGTCGTCATAAAAATCCTAGAGTCTCCCCTATACCTAAGACCTACCCAACCTGCAAAAGGGCTAAAAACGCACTTCTATACTCACAATCCATATATCAACAGTTCAATCATATCACACAGCCCCTCCTGGGCCCATCAAATCAATCATCCATCACAATACGCAAAATTTCAATTTAGTCCTTATTATTGATCATTTTTGCAAAAACTGCCCAAACAAGCTCTAAAAATTATAAAACTTTGCCCCGCGGTCCTTAGCAATATTACTAAGCTATTGCAAAAAGAATCGTAATTTTCTAAGCTACCACGAATATTTTATGAATTTTTAATCCTATTTAAGCACTAGAAAATTAGGTAAAAACTAGGTTCGGGTTTACCTTTGCCGATTCCGACTTCGGGAACGCGCTCGGGACGTCTGACAATGGGGGGCTAGCCAAAACCTCGGCCCAATTCGAGACTTTTCCCAGAATCCATCTGGCCCGAAATTTGCGAACCAGGTCAATTGTCGAATTTCGCGAATCGAGGATACCTACGAAGCCCATAACACGGGGTTAGTACATAAATTTTTCGAATTTTCTAAGCTCATTTAATGCTCGAAAATATCTTTGCGAAGTTCCGTGGGACCCACGGTGTCGGAAAAATTTGAAATTTATGTCGTTGCGAAGCTCTCGTGAATGGAGCGTCTGGTGGTCTCGGTTTCCTCGTGGGATTCACGGTTTTAGAAATCTAGCCCAAAAGTCGAAATGGGCTAAAATCTTCCCGAGCTAAAATCGGACAATCCGCTCGATGGATTTCGGCGTTCTTGGTGTCTATGGAAAGCTCTCGAGTAGATGATTTTGGACACAAGACCGGTCCAATTGGTGGCGGATCGGCGGATTGGCCGTGGAAGTCGAAGCGCGCGCGCATGAGGCGTTGCGCGGTGTGTTTCTGGCCGTTTGGGTGGCTATCGCGGCATTTTGCTGGCCGCTGCGCTGGGTCAATGGGCGCAAGTGCGAGAGGAGAGAGAAACGGGAGAGAAAAGAGAGAGGGACGACGCGCGGGAGAAGAAAAAGGAAGAAGGAAAAGTAGGTCCGATTCGGCCAGGTCCGATCTGATTCGATTCGGCAGGTTCGATTCGAAATACAAAATTTTAAATTTTTACTCTGCCTCGGGACCGAAAACGAGGTCCAAAAATTCTGAAAAAAATTCCGCAAAACTCAGAAAAATACGTAGACTCCAAATATATTTTTAGTTTTGCCACATGGTCTTTAAATTAATTTTTAAAAATCATCAAAGTTTATATTTTCGGAAAATCGAACCCGATTTTTAAAATCCGAAAAATCTCAAAAAAATTCCTAAAATTCAAATAAAATTAAAACACCGAAAATACTCATAAATAATAAAATTTTGGGGTGTTACATTCTTCCCCCCTTACAGAAAATTCGTCCTCGAATTTTTACACAAGGCAGAATAAAGTACATGATTATGCATTGAACAAGTAAGGGTACTTGCTACGCATGTCCCGTTCTGACTCCCAGGTGCACTCTTCCACCGACTGACTCCTCCACAAAACCTTTACCATAGGGATCTGTTTTGATCTCAGCTGTCTCACTTGGTAGTCCACTATGGCTACAGGCTGCTCCTCAAATGTCAAATTTTCTTTTAGCTCTATCACATCCGGCTGCAGTATATGAGAAGGATCGGGAATGTATTTCCTGAGCATGGAGATGTGAAACACGGGATGAACGTGAGAAAGGTTGGGTGGTAGCTCCAACCGAGCAGGCAATCGCTCCAACTCTATCCGTAACCTCAAAAGGTCCGATATACCGAGGTGCCAACTTGCCCTTCTTTCCGAATCTCATGACTCCTTCATTGGAGATACCTTCAGAATACATAGTCGCCATCGCAAACTCCACATCCCTCCGTCTGGGTCCGCATAACTCTTACGCCTCAAAGTCAAGCTTTCTGCTCCTGATTAAGGGAACCATCTCTGAAGTGTACTGCACCAGGTCTACATCATGCACCTTCGCTTCCCCCATTTCTGTCCAACACAGAGGAGACCTACACTTTCTTCCATATAGTGCCTCATAGGGTGCCAACCCTATGCTGGAGTGATAACTGTTGTTATAGGCAAACTCCACCAAAGCTAGCTGCTCATCCCATTGACCTCCAAAATCCAAGACACTCATGCGAAGCATGTCTTCCAGTGTTTGGATTGTCCTTTCAATTTGTCTGCATGCGAGGGTGGAAAGCCGTACTGAAGTTCAACTGTGTGCCAAGTGCCTCCTACAACTTTCTCCAAAATCGAGAAGTGAACTAGGGCCCTCTATCAGATATTATGGAAGCCGGAACTCCATGCAATCTGACTATTTCTCGAATGTAGAGCCGGGCATACTGTGCCACAGAGTATGTAGTCTTTACAGGTAAGAAGTGAGCTGATTTGGTCAGACGGTCTACAATTACCCATATCGAATCATATCCTCGCGTGGTACGAGGCAACCCAGTCACAAAATCCATAGTAATCATTTCCCACTTCCATTCTGGGATAGGGAGCTCTTGCAGCTTTCCTGACGGTCTCTGGTGTTCAAACTTCACCTTCTGACAAGTCAAGCACTTGGACACAAAGTCTGCTATGTCTCTCTTCATGCCATTCCACCAATAGCTATCTTTCACATCATGGTACATCTTGGTGGAACCTGGGTGGACACTGTACAGTGTGTAGTGTGCCTCTCGCATGATTTCATTCCTGAGGTTGTCCACATCGGGCACACATATCCTAGAACCTTGTACTAGGGCACCATCATTGGCAAATCCAAACTCACCACCTTCACCTTGCTGTACTCTTTCTATGATCTTCATCAATTGTTGGTCTCTGTGCTGGGAAACTCTAACTCTGTCCCTCAAATCTGGTCTCACTGAAAAGTGAGCCAACAATACCCCTCATCCGATGATCTAGGATTAAACCTTGATCCATCAACTCATGTACCTCCCGAATCAATGGTCTCTCTCTCATCAAATGTGCGCCAAATCGCGTAAGATTTTCGCTCGAGCATCCGCCACAACATTGGCCTTCCTGTGGTGGTACTGGATGGTGCAATCATAGTCTTTCGTAAGCTCCATCCATCTCCTCTGTCTCAAGTTCAAGTCCTCTCACTGGAAGATGTACTTCAAACTCTTATGGTCGGTGTATATCTCGCACACTTCACCATACAGGTAGTGTCTCCAGATTTTTAGTGCAAAGATTACAGCCGCCATTTCCAAATCATGGGTGGGGTAGTTCTGCTCATGCCTCTTCAGCTGCCTTGAAGCATAAGCCACTACCTTTCCATTCTGCATCAAAACACACCCTAGGCCAACTCTGGAGGCGTCACAATACGCGGTGTATCCTTCACCACTCACAGGTAGTGTCAACACAGGGGCAGTGGTTAGAAACTCCTTGAGCTTCTGGAAACTCACATCACAGTCATCTGTCCAAATGTATGGAACATTCTTCCTGGTCAACTTAGTTAAGGGAGCCGCTATCCTGGAGAAATCTTGTACAAAACGCCTATAGTAGCCAGCTAAACCCAGAAAACTTCGCACCTCAGTGACTGTTGTAGGCCTAAGCCAATCAGTTACAGCTTCAATTTTCTTGGGATCCACTTGAATACCGTCTCTAGAAACCACGTGTCCCAAGAATGAGATGCTTTCTAGCCAAAATTCACATTTCGAAAATTTGGCGTATAGCTGGTGCTCCCTCAAAGTTTGCAACACCATCCTCATGTGCCACACGTGTTCTTCCTCGGTCCGAGAGTATACCAGAATGTCATCTATGAATACGATGACAAAACGGTCCAAAAATGGCTTGAACACCCTGTTCATCAAGTCCATGAAGGCTGCTGGTGCATTAGTGAGTCCAAAAGACATCACCAAGAACTCATAATGACCATATCTTGTCCTGAAAGCCGTTTTGGACACGTCCTCATTCCTGATTCTCAACTGATAGTAGCCTGATCGCAGGTCTATCTTGGAAAAGAATCTAGCTCCTTGGAGCTGATCAAACAGATCATCGATCCGAGGAAGTGGATACTTGTTCTTCACTGTCACTTTGTTCAGCTGTCTGTAGTCAATGCACAACCTCAATGACCCATCCTTCTTTCTCACAAATAGAACAGGAGCACCCCAGGGTGAAGTGCTCGGACGTATGAAACCCTTGTCCAAAAGCTCCTGTAGTTGCTCCTTCAGCTCTTTCAATTCTGCTGGTGCCATCCTGTAAGGTGGCATCGATATGGGGTTTGTACCCGGAATAACATCAATGCAGAACTCTATTCCCCTTTCTGGTGGCAACCCTGGAAGCTCTTCAGGGAAGACATCCATGAATTCTCTGAAAACAGGAACATTTTCCATGCTGACATCTTCTACAGATGTATCTCTTACCAATGCCAAATACCCTTGGCATCCACGCCTCAACATTTTTCTAGCACTAATTGCTGACACCAAATTATACGGAGCCACGCTCCTGTCACCATCAAAGCTAAACTCTTCCACACCAGGTATGTGGAAATACACCTTTTTGTTCCTGCAGTCTAAGGTGGCATAATGAGTTGCCAACCAATCCATCCCCAGGATTACATCGAAATCCATTACTGGTAGAGGAACCAAGTCTGCTGGGAGGATCTTTCCATCCACTACCACTGGGCTACCCGGAAAAACCATATCTACATCTATGTTGTCACTAAGTGGGGTAGCTACTGACAAAGGGCACTCTAAAGTTGTAGGGTTTCTACCCAACCTCATGGCAAACACAGGGGAGACAAACGAGTGCGTAGCACCCGGATCTATCAAAACACGAGCCTCATAAGAACAGACTAGAAGAATATCTGCCACAACTGCATTTGAAGCTTGAGCATCCTGGTGGGTCAGGGTGAAAACCCGAGCTTGACCCCTACCCTGAGTGGCAGAACCCTGATATTGACTTCTACCTCCTGATCTGCCTCCAAATCCACGTCCCCCTTGTCCTCGCCTGCCTGTGGCCATCGATCACTGCCATGTTGGAAGCACCCGGATACAACTGTCGAGGAACATTCGCAACAGAACCTTGTGACCCCATCTGTGGCTCGCTGAACACGGGGCATTCTCTAGCAAAGTGACCTGGTTGGCCACACCTGAAGCATACTCCTGATCCCATCAAACAAGGTCCTGAATGTCCTCTTCCACACTGTGCACAAGGTGCCAAGGAGGATCCTGAGCCAGACCCAGAACTACTGTACCCTGAACTGTGACCACTGCTGGATCCGTACCCTGGTCTGAATCCTCGTGGTTTGTGTCTAAAACCACTTTTCTTGTTCCTACTCTTTCCTCTGTAATTACTCTGGCCACCACTATCCGGAGTACCCATGGAAGGAACACCTGAGGAACCCTCTGCTCTGTTTTTCTTTGCTCTTCCGCTGTCATCCACAGCATAACTGATCTCAATCTGTCTGGCTCGATCAACCACCACATCAAAAGACTGATCAGACATCATGGCCAGGTTTGCATATCTCCTGTCAAGCCCCTTTAGGAATCTTTTCACCTTCATAGTCTCTGTAGATACTGCTGTAGGGGCATATCTGCTCAATTCGTAAATTTGCAGTAGCATATTCATCTACTGACTGCCATTCTCGCCTTAAGGCCTCAAAGGCCCATCGCTTCGATCTCTCAAACTTTCGCACAAACCGGTTGATAAAAGTTCCACAACCGAGCCCATGTCAAACCCTCCATCCGGTAACACGTAGTCATTCATCCATTGCCTAGGCATGGGCCCCATGACGTCTTTGCATACACTCTATCAATCTTCTATCGACCAATCAGATTTCGCTCTGCCGTGCAGAATCCAAAACCGATATGCATCGTCTGACACATCATAGGTTCCAGGCACCAACTTCTTGAAATTTATAATCTGTTTGTAAGATTCCTCTCTTGGTGCGGTGGACTGCTGCTGCTGTGGAGGGTGGACCATGTACTGTGCCATCATGTCGATGGTTCTCTGCAGAACAGCTAGAGTAGCTGCCATGGGGTCCATGGGACCCTGTGCCATGAAAGACTGTTCCTGAACTGTGGGTAGCTGCTCTTCTACTTGAGCAGCTCTAGGCCTCCTACCCCGCCTCCTCGGGGCAGGCGCCTCATCCTGTGCCGACACCTCGTCAGCACATCCAGTTCTCGTGCTGGCAGCTCTCCTGCTTCTACGCATTTTCCTGAAATTCAGCAACATTAGCCCACAAAATTCAAAACTGCTCATTACACAGCTCTATAGACTCATATTTATACATAACATATGGAGCAGAAACTAGAAGCAAGGATGACAATGCAAGACGAATGTGGACCCTATATTTCCGCATGTGACTCCTAGTAGACTCTTCCCAACACTTTAGACAACATTCCCTAAGAATATGGAGCCTAAGCTCTGATACCACATTTGTCACGACCCAACCTATGGGCCGGACTCCAAGACTAGGACACAGGCCAGCCTAAAGCCCCCGAGGCCCGTAGTAAGCCTTAACTATTCATTAACCCAACTCTAAGGCCCATTTGGGCCCAATTTCAAGGAAACAAACGGACAGAGTCCGGCCATAAAATGGACTTTCCAACGGGGAGTTTTTGACTCACCCGACCTGTAAACACAATAAATACTCAATTGGGGAGCTCAGCTCACCCTCCACATACTCATCAACATAAAATAAATGGGAGCCACATCCAATCCATCAACATGCATAACATATTTAAGTTTACAGGTCCAACATGATAAAAATATTACAGACCAACTTCAAATAAATACTGCTAACACATGCGGAAATTCTAGGAGTAAATAAAATTACACAAATATCGATAAACAACCTGCGAAGTATAAAAGCAGGTTAACCCAGAATAAAATATCCTCCTGCGGCCTGTAAAAATTTTTGAACAGGAGTGAGCGTTCGACTCAGAGAGTAAAATATCAATTTTAACCATAATCTCTATAACTATCTGTAACTAATGCACCCTGTAGAGTGAAATGCAACATCAACATCATATTCACATCATAGCATCAAAAAGGTAATTTGGAGCACTCACACACCCTGTAGCATCAATCATAATATATTGGGAGCTGATCCCCTATACAGCTCTCTTAAATCCAACCTGGTGCCAGCGAAGAACTCAAGCCGGACTTTCGCTTAATAAACCAAATCGAGGGTCCCAGCGAAGAACTCAAGCCGTGACTACCCCTCGAAGGAACGGGTCCCAGCGAAGAACTCAAGCCGTGACTACCCCGTCCTATCCATAGTCCACACCACATCACACGCACGCCAACGCACGCACACCGCCTCCAAATTACCACAAGAACACTCATGGCACATTAATGCTATGAATGCAACATAAATCGTGCCTAGAGTTTAACTACATAAATATATGCATATAAGTGATGCATGGGCATGCTGAACATATAATAATATCGAAATTACAATTAAAATTAATATTTTACTCACAAACTTAACGAAAAATTACTGTGGTGGCTGGGCGGAGGAAGAAGGCTGTCCCGGCTCACCTGAATATTACATTACATCTATTTAATAAATTTGACTCAATACAAACAAAGAAAAAGATCAAGTACGTCCTAAGTCGTGCCGAAAATCCGGCAGAGTCTCCCCTATACCTAGGACCTACCCAACCTGCAAAAGGGCTAAAAACGCACTTCTATACTCACAATCCATATATCAACAGTTCAATCATATCACACAGCCCCTCCTGGGCCCATCAAATCAATCATCCATCACAATACGCAAAATTTCAATTTAGTCCTTATTATTGATCATTTTTGCAAAAACTGCCCAAACAAGCTCTAAAAATTATAAAACTTTGCCCCGCGGTCCTTAGCAATATTACTAAGCTATTGCAAAAAGAATCGTAATTTTCTAAGCTACCACGAATATTTTATGGATTTTTAATCCTATTTAAGCACTAGAAAATTACGTAAAAACTAGGTTCGGGTTTACCTTTGCCGATTCCGACTTCGGAACGCGCTCGACGTCGACAATGGGGGCTAGCCAAAACCTCGCCCAATTCGAGACTTTTCCAGAACGTCCGGTTCGCCCGAAATTTGCGAACTTGGTCAATCGCCGAATTTCCGCGAATCGAGGATACCTACACGAAGCCCATAACACGGGGGTTAGTACATAAATTTTTCAGAATTTTCTAAGCTCATTTAATGCTCGAAAATACACCGCGGTTCCGTGGGACCCACCGAAAACGGTGTCGAAAAAATTCGAAATTTATGTCGTTGCGAAGCTCTCGACGAATGGAGCGTGCTGGTGGTCTCGGTTTCCTCGTGGGATTCACGGTTTTCGAGAAATCTAGCCCAAAAGTCGAAATGGGCTAAAATCTTCCCGAGCTAAAATCGGACAATCCGCTCGATGGATTTCGGTGTTCTTGGTGTCTATGGAAAGCTCTCGCCGAGTAGATGATTTTGGACACAAGACCCGGTCCAATTGGTGGCCGGATCGGCCGGATTTGGCCGTGGAAGTCGAAGCGGCGCGGCGCGCGCAGGGGCGTTACGGCGTTTTCCACCGTTTGGCTGCGGCCATTGGTCAATGGGCGCGCACCGTCATTGGTGGCCGGGTCAGCGCATGAAGCGAGAGGAGAGAGAAACGGGAGAAAAAAGAGAGAGGGACGACGCGCGCGGGAGAAGAAAAAGGAAGAAGGAAAAGGGCCGGTCCGATCCGGTCCGGTTCGATTTGGCCGGTTCGATTCGAAATACAAAATTTTGAATTTTTACTCTGCCTCGGGACCGAAAACGAGGTCCAAAAATTCTGAAAAAATTCCGCAAAACTCAGAAAAATACGTAGACTCCAAATATATTTTTAGTTTTGCCACGTGGTCTTTAAATTAATTTTTAAAAATCATCAAAGTTTATATTTTCGGAAAATCGAACCCGATTTTTAAAATCCGAAAAATCTCAAAAAAATTCCTAAAATTCAAATAAAATTAAAACACCGAAAATACTCATAAATAATAAAATTTTGGGGTGTTACAGAAAATATCTCTAATTATAAATAAAAATATATATATATATATATAAGTTATCAAACAAAAAGGAGATAATTTCTTTAATCAATTATATTATATTATTTTTAATAATGAAATTATTTATGAATTCTTTAATCTAATAATAAATCAGAGTTAATATAAACTCAATATTATACTAGAATAAAACATGAAATCTTTTAAATTAAATATTTATATAAATTAATGTAATATACATATAATTATAAAATATATAAATTTTAATATATATTTAATTTACAAATAATTAAATTTACTCTTTTATAAGATTTAACTTATGCAAAGTCTCTGCTATAATTTAAAAAAAAAAAAAGAAATAAAAAAAGTGAAAGAAAAAAAGAGAAAGAAATATTAACAAAAGGCAACATATTTTTTATTAATTATGCTCAATTAAATCTTTATCTCAATAATTTGGGGTTGGTTATACGGATTCTCATTATCTATTCTAAACGATTTTTGGTTAAATTATTGGAAATATGTAATGTTTATAGGTCATGTTGTACTACTCTCCTCCAAATCAGTTTAGGTCAACGTCTTTTTTCTTTCTATTCTCTAACCTAATGTGCTCTACTTGTCTAACTGGAGCCTCCGCATGTCTACGCTTCACATGACCAAACCACCTCAATCTCCATTTTCTCAACTTATCCTCAATTGACACCACTCCTACCTTTTCTCTAATACTCTCATTACGAATTTTATCTAGTCTAGTATAACCACTCATCCACCTTAACATTATCATATCTGCAACTCTTATTTTAGACACATACGACTTCTTCAGTGTCCAATACTCACTACCATATAATATGGCCGGTCATATGACTGTACGGTAAATTTTTTTTTTTTTCAACTTATTGGAAATCTTACGATAATATAAAACTCCCATGGTACTTATCCACTTCAACCATCCGGCTTTAATCTTATGACTAACATCCTTCTTACATCCCCCATCTACTTGAAAGATTGAGCCGAGATATTTAAAGTGATTACTTTGGGGCAGTACTACTCCATCCAAGCTAACTCATTTCCTATCACCAGTTCGGCTTTCACTGGACTTGCAATGCATATATTCTGTCTTCGTTTTAGTTAACTTAAAATCCTTTAACTCTAGAGTATTTCTCAAAAGCTCTAACTTTCTATCAACTCTTCATCGCGTCTCATCTATCAGAACTATATTATCTGTAAATATTATGCACCAAGGAATACTATTTTGTATATATTTCGTCAATTCATCTAAAAACTAATGTAAAATTTTTATTAATTATATAAAATAAAAAATTATATATTTAATAGTTATATATAAATATCTTAAAATTCTCTTAATTAAAAATAGAAATTACATACTAATTAGAAACCGAATTAAATACAAATATTAACTTTCTATAATAATAGAAAATGAAATCTCATCAATATCAATAACCTATTAAAAAAAATTAATTATAATATTTATTACAATAATTTAATGCGTCTCAAAAAGAAATAACAATATAATAAGCAAGTTTAATAATTTCTATTGGCCATAATATAATATATATAAAAAATTAATTAGCATACAACACGTTTACATTTTAATTAATTGAGTACACAAGTGAAGGCATGTGATTTACTGAATATTTCAATTTTAATTAATATTTAAAAATTAATATCTATAATTTAATAATCATAATCCACTTAATAACATCTAATAATTTTTGTCTTGATCCCGAGACATGGCACAAAATAAGTGGCAGGAGCACCAACATTATCGTGCTTGCTGCTGCACCGGTTCTTTTCCTTGTCTCTGCTTCATAATTCCCACTCCACATACCTACGCTTCATTACTCTGATTTACCATAAGCGTGACTCTGGGCAAATGAAGTGAAGCAGAAGAGTACAGAAAACAAGTCAAGAAAAGCAAGAAGAAGAACCAGAGCTTTAATGGCGTGTCGTCCCCAGCTCATGATTGTTTAGCTCTGCACTTCTTCTCTTCGATTCCCTTCACGGTTTTACAAAAGCATCCAACAAAGCAAAGCAAAAGAAGAAAAAAAGCAATTTGTTTTGCACAAGCAAACAAAAACTGTTTTTAAAGGCATTAATCTACAGTTTCAAGAAAGTTAAGAAAAGAACAAGATTAAAAAACTGTTAACTTCAAGAAATGATGAGAGGGAGAGAGATTCTTGCAGTGTCAGTATTGTTCTTTGGTTTTCTTGCAACGATATCGTTTGCTGCCAGTGTGACGTATGATCACAGGGCTTTGCTTATCGATGGCAAGCGCCGCGTTTTGATCTCCGGCTCCATTCATTATCCTCGCAGCACCCCTGAGGTAATTTCATTTCTCTTCTCTTTCTTTCTGTGAAAAATATTTTATGTGCTTATCTGCGTATCTGTTGATGTAGATGTGGCCAGACCTCATACAGAAATCCAAAGATGGAGGTCTGGATGTTATTGAGACTTATGTATTCTGGAATGTACATGAACCCGTTCGAAATCAGGTTCTCTATCTCTAATGCTTTGTTTTTCTTTACTTTTTGTTAATATTAAAAATGCTATGTTTGGTTACCAAGAAAAGGCAGCAGAAAGTTATAGATTACTGGGTTTTGATTGTTTTGTGTAATGCAAATAGTTTTAATCAGCAGTATTTTTTTTTCCAGTTAATTAAAAAAGAAAATAGAAAAAAAGGAAGCATCTTTTTTTTCTTTGGCAACAAAACAGAGGAAACTCTGTTTTTTGATTACTTTAGTAATTAAAGAATCAGTAATTAAACTTATGTTATTTTTCTCTGGTAATGATAATATGTGCAGTTTAATTTTGAAGGAAGATACGACCTGGTGAAATTTGTGAAGTTAGTAGCAGAAGCTGGGCTTTATGTTCATCTTAGAATTGGTCCATATGTCTGTGCAGAATGGAATTATGGGTACAGATTTTTATGCCATTTTACTCAAATAATTAACAGAAAAATCATTGCTTCCTTCTCTTTTCAATCTTGATAACGAATTGAAATTGATGCATAATTTTGTTTTCATTGATTTTCCCCCCTTTGGGGGTTGAGCAGCGGCTTTCCTCTTTGGCTCCATTTTATACCTGGAATCAAGTTTCGAACTGATAATGAGCCATTCAAGGTTTCTACTTTTACTTGGCTGATTCTTGTAATTGTTGCTAATTCTTCATCACTTATTACATTGGCTGCCTCTCTCTTTCAGGCTGAAATGCAGCGATTCACAGCGAAGATTGTGGATATGATGAAGCAGGAGAAGCTTTATGCATCTCAGGGAGGACCCATCATTCTATCACAGGTTGATTTTTTCTCAAGTAGTTTATGAGTTATAGTGTTTTGATAGTATCTAAATTATGCATATTCTATTTGTGGGTTCTCTTTCATCATTATGCACCTTAATGATCACTGTTTTTGACTTTTTGGTCATTGAGAAGGAGTTATGTGTTCTAGAAGAAAAAGTTTTTTCCCAATTCTTTTTTATTTACTCTTTATTTTTTTCTTAATTTGTTCTTTTAATTCTTTAAATTTCAGATTGAAAACGAATATGGCAACATTGATTCAGCATTTGGTCCTGCTGCTAAGACTTATATCAATTGGGCAGCAAAAATGGCTGTATCTCTTGATACTGGTGTGCCCTGGGTCATGTGCCAGCAACCAGATGCTCCTGATCCCATTGTGAGTTTCTTTTAATTCCTTTTGTCCCTACCAAATCCCCACTGCACAATCAACTTAGAATCCCATTTTCTCCACACCATTATTTTCTACTAAATATTGCATCACCTCCCTACTTAATATGATATTTTTCTGTTTTATTTCTTGGATATATTTGCAGATAAACACCTGCAATGGCTTCTACTGTGACCAATTTACCCCAAATTCTAATAACAAACCCAAAATGTGGACTGAGAATTGGAGTGGGTGGTTAGTACTCAAACTTAATGATGTAACAATTTTGATAATTCATATTGGATAAGATGGCCCTTACGTAACTGTTGATTCTTGTTATATACGTCTGATTTTTATGTGAATTCCATTTCACTCATCTTCTTCCTATAATTTCAAACGCTAGGTTTCTATCCTTTGGTGGTGCTGTTCCCTACAGACCTGTTGAAGACCTTGCATTTGCTGTGGCACGATTTTTCCAGCTAGGTGGAACTTTCCAAAACTATTATATGGTATGTAAATTCTTTGCCCTCAATCTGAACTATGTGAACTGACATATTAATTTAAATTTGGTTGCTGGTCTGCAGTACCATGGTGGAACTAACTTTGGCAGGACCAGTGGTGGACCCTTTATTTCTACAAGTTATGATTATGATGCTCCTCTTGATGAATATGGTATGCCTTCTTCAATTGCTCTAGGCAACCTAATCAATATTTGCAGCCAATTTGATAGTTCTAATGGTCCTAGATGTTTATGCTGTTATTTTAATATGGGAAAAAAATTTGTGAAAGTGATATGGTAACCTGTAATTGCTCAGTTTGACAATTTAAGATTATCGTGCAAGTTCCATCTTTCAGAAGACTTGACTCATTTTACATGTATTCCAGGGCTTCTTAGACAACCTAAGTGGGGCCACTTGAAAGATGTGCACAAGGCCATAAAGCTTTGTGAAGAAGCTTTGATAGCTACTGAACCAACAACTACATCTCTAGGTCCAAATTTGGAGGTACTTCCCATTTTGATCTATTGTTCACTTCATGTAAAAGAATACCATTAAAACACCTTAAGTGAGTGTTAAAGAAGAAATCATGTTCTTGTTTTTCCGACTCTGAACATTAACTCATGACAGGATATACATTTAGTGCTATCGTTTCCTCCCCTTCTTCATCTTCGTCATCCTTGGAATATTAGAGTCCCTTTTTTCTTTTATTGATCTTGGTAATGGTTGGACAGAGCTCAATTTTCATTTTCTACCCTGTGAATATAATCAGTTTCACTTGTGTACATATGTTAGTGTTTGTATGGGAATGTAAACTTAATAATAAGATTTTAAGAAGATAGAGAAAAGGGAAAGGAAAAAGAAACAAATTTGAGGGTGTTGATAACTCATCACAATGATCAGACTTGCTAATTTATAATTGTTTTTTCAGGCAACTGTCTATAAAACGGGATCAGGATCATGTTCTGCTTTTCTTGCCAATGTTGATACTTCTGACAAAACAGTAACTTTCAATGGAAACTCATATAATTTGCCTGCCTGGTCTGTGAGCATCTTACCAGACTGCAAGAATGTAGTTCTCAATACTGCAAAGGTTTGTCTCATTAGCATTTGTTTGCATATACTAGTTCTTGAGGTTTATGTGCACATGTGTATACTGTTGAATATTGTGGGCTGAAGAGAGGCTCCATGACTTCTATTCCTTAGTCAGTTTCACATTGGTAGCTAATTCCAGAACCATATGTCCAGAAGCTCAAAGCTAGGTCACATTCAGAAAGTATTTCACCATTATATTTTAATTGTTTACTTCTTTCTCTTTGTTTCAATGGATCTTAGCGAGCATGATTTAAAAATTTATTTTGTTATTTTAGATATTAGGAAGAGTGATTTTTATTAATGGGACATTATAAGCAGAGGGAAAAGTCATGCCCTGACTTTTTATTTATTCACAAAATAGACTCACTAGTTCCTACTAGTAGCATAAGCAATGGTTGTTAACTTTCATATGATAGGTTAACTCTGTGACTGTTATTCCAAGCTTCACACATCAATCTCTGGTAAGTGATGTTGCTTACTCCAAGGCAGTCAGCTCTGTCTGGAGTTGGATAAAAGAACCAGTGGGTATTTCAAAGAAAGATGCATTTGTAAAATCTGGATTATTGGAGCAGATAAACACTACAGCTGATAAAAGTGACTCCTTGTGGTATTCATTAAGGTATGCAAGTCAATTGTTTTAATGGCTGTTTCCTTAAGGCATGGTTTGCTGCCGTAATTATATTGATGAGTCCCATATAAATGTTTCTGAAAATCCTTCTGTTTATATTTGGCAGCACTAATATAAAAGGCAATGAACCCTTCCTTGAAGATGGATCTCAAACCATTCTTCATGTGGATTCTCTTGGCCACGTCCTTCATGTTTTTGTTAATGGGAAACTTGCAGGTGACAGAAAATAACAATGAGCAGAATTTGCATTTTATAGTTTCCAAAGATGAATTCTTTTTTTTTTTTTTTTCCCTCTTTAGATTTCTTTAGTTACTCAGTAAGCAAGCTGACAGTGTATGAATGTCACTGGAACATCCATTTTTATATGTTCCTGGCTATGCACTTGCCATTTTATGTGTGTGTGTGAGAGAGAGAGAGACTAATGATAAGTTTATATAGCCATTTTAGATAAGCAAACTCAGAAAACACATTAATGAGTACACCAATGACTTTAGCAGCAAAATGATGCTTACTCCTTTCTGGGTGCTTCAATTGCAAAAAATTTTCTCCTGTTTATCTTTATTTTTTGTTGTTTGTTAGACCCAGTCTTAATGTGACCATATTTCTTCTCTAATTTCTTCCTTGGAGCAAACCCTTTCCTTACATTCCTAGAGTTGATCTCTCTAATGAAGAAGAAACGAAGGCCATTTCCTCTGCTTACTTTTGCATTGCTAAATTATTTTTATGTCCCTTGAGACATTCTGTTATCAGACTAATCAAGGTCAATCATGTTATCTTTTGCAAGATAAATTGCATCAGGAGCTCTCAAAAATATGCCTCTCATCCAGCACTAGGTGCATGTTGTTATAGGCTTTGAACTTACAGTCTTCAGTTATTTACAGTTTGTATGCCTAAACGAATTATCAGTAAGATAAAGATTAAGTCTGATCCTAAGGGAAGTTTTATCCAATCTTATCATCTATGCTTTTCAAATTTGCTTAGAGTTCTTGAAATCTAGTTATAATTCAGGTTGAACAGTTGAAATGATACTTGTCTTTACATACTAAAAAAAAATGGAACATGTACAGGGAGTGGAGCAGGCGAGAGTAGTGGCAATGCCAAGGTCTCAGTAGATATTCCCATCACAGTTGTACCTGGGAAGAACACTATTGATCTCCTAAGTTTGACTGTTGGACTCTATGTAAGCAATTATAAGAGAAAGATAGTTGCTATCTGCTTTGTGTTCTGCTGTAGTTTCCTTTTGATTAAATAAGATATCTGTTATTATCTATGAACACTATTTGATGGAAATATATACATTTTTGTATCAGAATTATGGAGCTTTTTATGATTTAATCGGTGCGGGAGTAACTGGTCCAGTAAAGCTGAAAGGGCAAAATGGCACTACTGTTGATCTCTCTTCACAGCAGTGGACATATCAGGCAAGTCTTTGTTTTCCATATTGTCCTGTTAGAGCAGGCCTAGTACCAGGAAATGGTAACTACCAAAATCTTTGTCAATAAAAAATATAGAGCAGATGGAAGAGAAGAAAATTCCAATTTGAATAAAGTGGAGGATACCAGCCTCTAAAGGGGTGAAATGCTGCATTTTTTTGGATTTAGATGAAATGTTAAACTCTTCAAGTTCCTTTCTTTATAAGTTATATTGTGAGCGCAGATTGGACTTAAAGGTGAAGAATTAGGTCTTCCTAGTGGAAGTTCTTCACAATGGATTTCACAGCCTAACTTGCCTACTAATCAGCCATTGATATGGTACAAGGTAACATTTAAATCTTTAGCATTTATTCAAATTCAATTTAAAATAGAAGCCATGATATAACCATGCCATATGCCTTATATTATTTGTTTAATGCTGTTGACATTTTGGTCAAATTTCTGATAATTGCATCGCAATACAAGAGATTTTCAGAGAGATCAAAAGTTTTGATATCAGACTCTAAATTTAAACTGCAATTTATTTTGGAACTTTTAGTTGAGCCTTTTGTGGGATTATTCTAGGTCAGGAATGCAGTCTAGAATGGTGGAAAATTAAAAAAAAAAAAAAAAAAACCCTGATTTTGACACTGCAAATTGATGGCACTGAGTTTCAAGTATAAATGAAAAATGGCCTGAAATAAATAGTTATAGTACATGGATGAATCTCCATGATAATGTGTACTGTAGAAAGAGATGTAGAAAGAGATGATTCTCATTAATTTCAATTAATCTGTACATGGGTATTTATATACAATTGATTCCTATAATTGTGTTATACTAATTAGGAAGAAATCCTAAATAAGAAATCCTAAATAGGAATACAGAATACAGAATATACACAGAAATAATATAATGATTGACTTTCCATAACACTCCCCCTCAAGTTGGAGCATAGATGTTAATCATGCCCAACTTGTTACAAATGTAGTCAATCCTAGCTCCATTCAGAGCTTTTGTGAAAATATCTCCTAACTGCTCTCCAGTTTTGATATGTCCTGTTGAGATGATCTGTTGTTGAATCTTTTCACGAACAAAGTGACAATCAATCTCAATATGTTTGGTCCGCTCATGAAATACTGGATTAGAAGCAATATGGAGAGCAGCTTGATTATCACACCACAATTTCGCAGGCTGGGGGGTCTTAAAACCTGTCTCATCTAGTAATTGAAATATCCACATTACCTCACATACTGATTGTGCCATGGCTCTGTATTCGGATTCAGCACTAGATCGAGAAACTACACTCTGCTTCTTGCTTTTCCAAGACACCAAATTTCCTCCAACAAAATCGCAATATCCAGTAGTTGACCTCCTATCAACCTTAGATCCAGCCATCGGCATCGGAAAAACATTCAACATTCAAATGCCCATGATTACCATATAACAAACCTCTTCCTGGAGCTCCCTTCAGATAGCACAAGATTTGTCCCAAGGCTTCCCAATGAGCAACAGTTGGGGAAGACATAAACTGACTTACCACACTAACGGCATAAGCAATGTCGGGGAGTGTGATGAAGGTAGTTCAATTTTCCTACCAATCTCCTGTATCTCTCTGGATCTTCAAACAACTCACTATCCTCGCCTCTACGCTTGTAAATTTGGAGTCATTGGTGCACTACAAGGCTTAGCACCTAATTTTCTGTCTCTGTCAATAGATCGATGACATATTTTCTTTGAGACAAGAAAATACCCTTCTTACTTCTCATAACTTCAATACCCAAAAATACTTTAATAATCCCAAGTCTTTGGTCTGGCTGGTTTGGAGGAAGGTTTTAAGAGATGAAATACTGCAGAGTCACTCCCGGTGATGATAATGTCATCCACATAGACTACCGTGAGAATTAGACCAACCTCAGTTGCTTATAAAATCTTGAGTGATCACACTTACTCTTTTGCATACCAAATTCCTGTACTGTTTCATTGAATCTCCCAAACCAGGCCCTAGGACTTTGTTTCAAGCCATAAAGAGACTTCCGAAGCCTACAAACTTTACCCAACTCCCCCTGAGCAACAAACCCAGGTGGTTGCTCCATATACACCTCCTCCTGAAGATCACCATGAAGGAAAGCATTCTTGATATCCAATTGGTGCAGGGCCAATCATATGTAGTGCTAAAGAGATAAACAAGCGAGCAGTAAGTTTAGCTACGGAGAAAAAGTGTCAGAGTAATCAACCCCATATGTCTGAGCATATCCTTTTGCTACAAGGCGTGCTTTTAACCTAGCCACAGAACCATCAGGATTTACCTTTACTGTAAATACCCATTTGCAACCAATAGCTTTCTTACCAGTGGGCAAAGGCAGTTCCCATGTACCATTAGCATCTAAAGCCTCCATTTCTTCTTTCATAGCAGACACACCGATGAGACAGGTGCCTCACCAACGATATTAGGGATAGGAGCGAGTCTAAAGAAGTAACAAAACACCGAGAACAAGAAGACAATTGATTATAAGAAACAAAAGAAGAGATAGGGTAAGTACATGAACGTTTACCTTTACGAAGAGCAATGGGTAAATCTAGATCGAATCATGATCGGTATGAGTGCAGGATCTCCCAACGAAGTAGCTAGTGGAGGATCTGAGTCGGTAATCTCAATCTCTGGAATAAACATGAACAACGGGAGGCCGAGTAGGTCTAGAGACAGAAGAAACAGGCTGTGAGAGAGGACTAGACATTGATTGGGCAGTATATATTAAGATATCATCCTCCTCCCCCTGACTCTCATACACAGATGATTGAGAAAAAAATGGAGTGGACTCAAAAAATGTGACATCTGCAGAAACAAGATAACGATTAAGAGTAGGAGAGAAACAGTGTACCCTTTTTGAATCAGAGTACCCAAGGAAGACACATTTGAGAGACTTTGGATCCAATTTAGTAACTACGAACATCACGCATACAAAACAAGTACAATAAAAATACGGGGTTCAACAGAAACAAAGATTTTGTAGGGAACAAAGCGGTATAAGGAATATCCCCATTAAGGACGTAAGACGGCATACGATTGATCAAAAACATGCCGTAGAAAGCGCATCCGCCCAAAAGTGTTTAGGAACTTTCATCCGAAAAGAAGAGCACGAGTTACCTCAAGAAGATGTCGATTTTTCTTTCGCCACGCCATTTTGGGATGGGGTATCCACACAGAAGACGATGAAGAATGCCATTTTGTGTCATGTAAGACTGAAATTGTCTTTGAAAACTATTCTTTAGCATTGTCACTTCTTAATATGCGCACAGAAATATTAAATTGAGTTTTGATTTCATTACAAAAGGCACAAAAGATAGAAAACAACTCAGAACGATTCTTCATTAAATATAACCAAGTAACACGAGAGTAATCATCAACAAAAGTAACAAAATAACGAAATCCAGTTTTAGAAGTAATAGAACAAGGACCCCAAACATCAGAATGAACTAACTCAAAAGGGGATGAAGCCCGTTTAATGACTCTAGACACGAAGGCAAAGCGATGATGTTTTGCAAGCGGACACGACTCACATTCTAGTCTTGATAAAGACTAGCGAGGACACAACTTCTTCATGGTAGACAAAGAAGGATGACCCAATCTACAATGAGCTTCAAGAGGTGTTACGATCGAGCAAACAAGCGACGCGGTATATGATTTTCCATAATGTAGAGACCACCTGACTCACGTCCTCTACCAATAATCTGCTTCGTCGTAAGATCCTGAAACAAACACTGATCAGAAAAAAAGGAAATAGAACAATTTAAGGTACGAGTAAGTTTACTAACAGAAAGTAGATTAAAAGAGAAATTTGGTAGACACAAAACAGATGACAAAGAAATTGACGAAGTCGGATTCGCAGTTCCAGAACCCATGACACAAGAAGTAGAACCATCAGCTAAAGTAATGATGAGGAAGTGGGATTAGAAAGCGGATAGAAGACTAGAATTACTCATGTGATCTGTTGCACCGTAATCAATAACCCATTTGGATGAGGAAGACACAAGGCATGTAGTGGATTTACCTGACTCAGCGATCGCAGTGATAGGGGAACTGGTAGGCTTTAGAGATGCCTGATACTGGGAAAACTGTGCAAAATCTTCTGCAGATACCAAAACAGTTTTCTCAGAGGAAGATACCGTAGAATCCTCTGCTGCCATATTTGCCATCTGTGATCGCTGATTTTTCCTCTGAAGAATCTGACAATTATATTTTGTATGGCTGTGCTCATGACAATAATAACAAATGACTCCTCTTGAGTCTGATTAGAACTAGCCTCTCCATTACGCCGATTACTACATTTGCTGTAATTCCTCCTCTACTTCCTCTTCTATTACCCTGTTGTCCATTTGGATTACGGCTAATAAGAGCACTACTGGCAGGCTGTGAAGATTGGGTACTCTCTGTACGAAGGACCCGTGTGAATGTTTCATGCAAAGAGGAAATCTCAGAACTGGAAAGAATCTGAGATTTAGCCTCATACTCAAGGAAGGCCTGCAAGAAAACTCATAACAGCTTGCTCCGTTGGGCTCTTTGAACTTTCACATCGAACTAAAACGCAACAATACATTAAGTAACACATATACCCTTTAAAAATCCATAAAATAATACGAGAGAGACTTATTCTATTTCTCATCACGGTAGAATGCCTTACAAACATCATTAATACGGGAGATATTACCTTTAGCAGAATACAGAAAATCTAAGTAATCAATCAATTCTTTAACAAATTCACAGTGATTAATTAAACTAATTACCTCACTTTGAATCGAGTTCAGCTGCAAAAACAACCAGCGTCCTCCCTTAGCCAAGTTTGTTGTGTATCATCAATAGGTGGATCTTTAGTAAGGTGATCATCCTTATCAATGCTACGCAAATAGACCCTAACAGTCTTACTCCACTCCAGGTAATTTGAACCATTAAGTTTGTGTTCCGTGATCTTAGTCATCATCGGAATCACATCAGAAATAACATTCTTATTGTCTGCCATTTGTTGAGACAAAGAAACTAACCAAAACGCTAATCCAAAGTGCTTGACAACAAAATAATCCAAAATCACAAATCAAGTAAATACCGAAATAGGATCTGAGAGCCAAACCTCAGAAGTCCTTTAATGGTGTACTGGATCAGGCAACAGCACACAGTGGTGGAATGAGGGGATTGAGGCGACGCTGGCAATGTTGATCGGAATCGAAACGGCCGGTCGGCGGCCAAGGTCTCTCCTGAGCTGGGTGGTGAGAACAAATAGTCACCCTAGATGGCCTGCTCTGATACCATGTAGAAAGAGATGTAGAAAGAGATGATTCTCATTAATTTCAATTAATCTGTACATGGGTATTTATATACAATTGATTCCTATAATTGTGTTATACTAATTAGGAAGAAATCCTAAATAAGAAATCCTAAATAGGAATACAGAATACAGAATATACACAGAAATAATATAATGATTGACTTTCCATAACATGTACTAAAAGGAGAAATTCTTAAATAGACTAGTCTTGTACAAGAAGATCAATCTCCACGATAATGTTGTATAGGAAGGAGTCAATCTCCATGATAATGTTGTATAGGAAGGAGAGTATTACCGTTCTGTTCCCTTCCAATTTTACCTAAAGGTCAACTTAACTTAGACAAATTTTTGTGTGGTTTTGTGATACCTAATGCTATCATTATCAAACAGTAATTGGTATAAAGTGTCTGATATGGGATGTTTCTATAAAAGAAACAACATGTGGATTTTGTGTAGAAAGAAAGGACCTATGTATCCCAGATACTTGAGATGAGGATAAAACAACTTGAGAATTTCATTTGTAAAACAAAACCATAAATGTTTCAGAAGTAGTTTTATTTGATAAACCAGAGTGTAAGTGAATTCCTTGTGAGATTTTTGAACTATATGTTGCTTTTGAACGTCTTTTTGTAATTGAAACTTTATTCTTAAAGTTCTTTCACCCTACAGCTTTTCATATAGTAGGAGATATGGTCTATATTTCATTGGTGGAATTCTTGTTTTAATTGATGGGGAATCAGTTTCTTAGAAATTAACAACCAGTGGCACTTGTGTTCCAGACCAATTTCGATCCTCCCGCTGGCAACGATCCTATTGCAATTGATTTCACAGGAATGGGAAAGGGTGAGGCATGGGTGAATGGACAAAGCATTGGACGCTATTGGCCAACCAATGTGTCTCCAAATAGTGGTTGCACTGACTCTTGCAATTACAGAGGAGCTTACAATTCGAACAAATGCTTGAAGAACTGTGCAAAGCCTTCTCAGACTTTGTAAGTGCTGAAGATTGTAATGAAGAAAGGCTTGAGAAACTTTTTGGTTACTGTTGGTTCTGATGTCAACAAGTTTTGCAGGTACCATGTACCCCGTTCTTGGGTGAAATCAAGTGGCAACACCCTTGTATTGTTTGAGGAAGTCGGTGGGGATCCAACAAAGATAGGTTTTGCTATAAGAAAGGTTGGAAGTTTGTGCTCTCATGTGTCGGAGTCCCACCCATTACCTGTGGATATGTGGAACACAGATTCAGAAGCATTAAAAAAATCAGGACCTATACTATCACTGGAATGCCCACATCCTAATCAGGTCATTTCTTCAATCAAGTTTGCAAGCTTTGGAACCCCACATGGAACTTGTGGGACCTTTAGCCATGGCCAATGCAGCAGCAGTAGTGCTCTTTCCATTGTGCAGAAGGTATGATCTTTGCTCTTTATTTCAAGCATCAGTTTAGTACTTGTACTGGTTTAAACAAATGAAGTCTAATATTTTACAGGCTTGTGTTGGATCAAAGAGTTGTAGCATTGGTGTATCAATCAATACATTTGGGGATCCTTGCAGAGGAGTTAAAAAGAGTTTAGCAGTAGAAGTTTCCTGTACATGAGATGTTGCACAAAGCATTCACTTTGCTTGGGACATAACCAAAGCATTGTTCCCAAGTATACAGTGTCAAATTAAATAAGCACAATGACTGATTATCAAAGTTAAATATACAAGGAAAAAAGAATGATGTTCATGTTTGAAAGTGCTCTAATCAATTGTTCGACTGTAGTTGTTCCGTTTTGGGAGAAAATTTGCAGTTTACCTTATATTTTCTTCAAAGAGAATATTGGAATTGCATTATTGGGACGAAACTACTCTACCCCGTTGCCTGAAAAATTGTAGTTTACCTTCTTGTAATGCTTGGAATTGCGTTACAAGATATAAGTGAATCAATCTACTCTATCCCTCCAGTCCAGCCCTTCTCCAATCCCCAGGCATATAGAAAGGTCCACTGGCCTTAGGTTACCTCATCTCATATAATCCCTGCCAGCCAACTATGGGGTGACCCAATTAAGGATCGCCTCCAAGGTGGGTCACGCTTGGAAAAATGTTAATACCTTATAATAATGGGTTAGAATTGGTCAAAAAAATAAGCCCAATGAGGTTCGGAAATTCTAGATTGACTCAACTTTGATCAGAAATGATATCAGGAGCTTTTTAGACGAGGAAATCACAGAAGAAGAGATACATTTGAAACGTTTTCCTCTCGTTGAAAGGAAAAGTTTCCCTCCAATCAAATGACGGGGAATTTTTCGTTTGTTTCATATGGAGGTTGCTCAATCCATAGAAGCGCTAGCAAAGCTGCAGATCTCAGAGAAGACTGGTGGGATGGAATAGAAAGATTTTAGCATTCAAAGAATCACCTTCAATGGCTGCACAGAAAGCACATATGTGAACGACAGCAGTAACTGTTTTCACCAGCTACGTAGTCCTCCATGAATCATTGCAGCCACAGAACTGCAGACTTTAATAAGCTCAGGACAAAAATATTTTGAAAACAAATCATAAGAAAGTATTTTCAATAATGCAAGTGAATCAATCTCTCTTTGAAGCTAAGCTATTTCCAAGTAAAAACTCTACCAAGAAAAAACATTGCTAAATTAATGACCCTGACAAATATTCAAATTTTATTGCCTTTATTTATGAATTCAATCCAAATACAAAGGTTATAGGATATAGAACCACATACGTATAGACGTCAAATTCGCTAATCTTTACTTATATTATCTGTTATCAGTATTCAGATACTCCCTTAGTTGTTTCATAGCTATACTGCCTTTGAAATCTGCAAAAGCTGCAAAGAGGTGAAAAGAGAGATGGAGTGTGGTACTTGTCCTCTCCACCCATCATTGGCATGGGAACTCCAGTCTTGACAGGGCTAACATAATCTGGCCTGTAAGTCTGGCCCAAAACTCCTTCAACAAGATCTGTCAGGTTGAAAAACTTGAACTGTGTCTCCAAGTGAGCAAAAGCATCATCCTCTGGCAACTGGTATTTATGAACCCTGTTCTCTTCTTTCCCAATTGGTCTTACCTTTATATTTAGCTCCACCAAATTTGAAACTGTAACTCTTATAGTATTAGTATCATCAGTTCTTTCAACCAAAACCTCTCTTTCTTCACCATTAGTCCTCCATTCTGCCTCTCCATCAGTCGGGACGTCAACTGTGGCACCATCCCATCTTACTAAAAGAGCATCAACGTTATCGTCCCAGAGTGAGATCCTCTTTGCTGCAATGACTAGTGTGTGAGTGTCAAACATGATAGAGAGGGCCTGCACCCATGTGAAGTCACGAGTCCTCCCTTGTGGTCGAGTTCCGATCAAGTGTGCATTGATTTGTAGATTATCATCAGAGACAATGGCAAAGTTTCCTCCCTTTTCTCCATGGAAGTAGAACATCACACCATCACCACCAACAAACCGAGGATCATAACAAAGAGAACCATATCCGTCACATCTAGGCCTTCTCCCTGTCAGTGAACACAAGTGTAAGGCAATTCTAGCTAGAAACAGAACGAAACTATGTAAAGGATAATTAAGCAGCCTTACACTTGCAAGTGACTTCACATCTGCTGCTGCAGTCAACGAAGCATCCCTTCTGCTTCTTGTTTTGCACAGGCTTCCTTACTTTGCATTGATCTGGACACACGAGTGTCTTGAATTGGCATTTCCCTCTGGCCAGGCAGAAAGCTTGTTCATGACCTGAAGGCAACTTAGGCCTCATCTCATAATGCGTTATAGCAGGATCAAGAGGGTCCTTCCTGTTTATGCCTTGAACAACGTAGGCTTCCCAGGAGACGAATACAAGAAAGAAAGCCAGAAGAACACAGGACTTTCTTTTATCCATGGCTGAGTTTAGTATATGCAGGTCAAGTTCTTGCAGGTTACTAGCTCTATTGTATTGATTTTTGAGCAATGGAATTATGAAGAAAGGATGGAGAGGTTACGGTGTGACCGGGCATTTATATATAGGGAATGTTAAGCTGCAACTAGCCAACTGGACCTTGGATTGAGGCTTAATATTTGTGAATTTAATTCTGTTCCCATTAGCTAATAGTTGAGGAACAGCTCTTCTGCTAGTAATTCTTTGACCAAATGGGAGCTGACTTTGTTTTTAGTTGTTTTTCTAATTCAGCTGAGGGTTTCTTTTTGTTGAGAAAAACAGTCTTGAATATATTAATTATAGATTATTAAGAATTATTTTCATATTAAATTTGACATATTTTAATTATAAAAACTCTAATAGTTAAATAATTTTTCAAATTTTTTAATCCATATAAATATTTTTTTTTCAAAAAATAAGTTTCAACTTCAATATCAAAAGTCTTTAAAAGAGCTACTAGGTTGGCTTTGCTTCATTTTCATAAACAAGTTTTCATTACTTAAATAGCATTTTCCAAGCAAAGTTCTAAGAATTCAAAGTACACTAATACACTCTTACCTATTATACTTTTTCTTTCACAATTTGAAATTTAATTTACTTTTTCATAATAAAGTTTTTCTCTTTTTATATATAAAGTAGAGCACATTGGTGATTTTGAAATTAAAATATGAAAAAGAAGTTACTATAAAAAAAAATATTAAATTTAATAGTAAAAATTTTAACAGTTACTGTTATAAATTTATGGTAGCAATCATGTTAATGTTATAAAATTGTGACCATAAATATTTTAAAATAATATTATGATTGCAATAAAAAAAAATTATTGATAATAACAATCATTACTGTAAAAAATTTCAATGATAATAATAATTGCTATCATATTATTTTATATATTATGAGTAATAATTATTAATATTATTGTTATATATTAATTTTATAGACAATATAATTAATATTGCTATAAAATTTTTACTGGTAATTCTAATATTTGTTCTAGTGGGTGCTACTTCCTATAACATTGTTATTTAACAAATAATTTGTTTGGTAAACTTACTTCTTCCCCCCTTTTTTATAAGTAAATAATTTTAAGTTTGGTTATATATATATTTTAAATTTTATTTATAATAAAAAAAGAACAAGAAAGAAAAATAAAGTAAATAAAGAAACTTTGTTAGAATGCATTCTTTTTTTAAAAAAATAATAAAATTTTTCTCTATTTTTTAGTTAAATTAAAAAAAATACATATCTTTAATTAATTAATTAATTAAACCTTATAAATGGAACTATCCTAGGGTGAAAAGGGCACATTGGAATAAGAATTAAAGGGCACATTGGAATAAGAATTAAATTGTTTTAGGCTCATAGAAATAGTACCTTAGAGTAGGGTTTTTTTAAGAGAAATCCAAGAAAGAGTAAAAATCAATAGGTTCTTCCTTACGCCTGCATTCAAGGCCCAAACTTTATTCACTCTTTTCTTCTTTTTTTTTTTTCTTAAAAATTAATTTTAATTTTAAACTCATAATTAGGGATGGATGTAAAAAATTGAAAAAAAAAATAATTTGAAACAGAAAATTGATAAAATTGTTTAATTAAATTGATGTTTAGATTATATGATTTTGTTTTTGTAAAATCGACTCAAACATCATTATAAATTTTTATGGGAAATTTAATTTTTTAACTCAATTTGTAATGGTAATTTGTTCTCTAAAAATTGTTATAATAATTGTATATAATTGTAATGATACTAATCTATAATAAAAATTTAAATTAACGAATACAAATTGTATTTTGCTTACTAAAAACCCCATAAAATATGGACAAATTAAACTAAAATTGACTAATCTTTACTTATGATTTAATTTAAAAAAAAAATGCTTTAGGGTTTCATTAATCAAATTTCATTTATAATTAGGGTATTTTCAAGTCAATTTATCACATCAAAATTGAATCTTTATTTAAGTGATCTTAAAAATTCACTCTCTTATATCAACTTTTTAAAATATTTTTCAACGTAATACAACCCTAATTGATAAAAAGAGATTCATATTTTTATTAATTAGATTAATCTTATTGAATGATTAACTAAACTCTAAACCCGCTTTAACTACAACCTAATATTTTGCTTATTATTAACCAAGCAACCTAAACCTTAGGTTTACCCTTAAATTGGAGGGGAAATCATAAAATAATCTCCCTAAATGGAGAGGCCTTAAGTTCATTGACTTCTGAATGCCAAGTTATGCATGTGGCATTACCGGAAATCTAGATGGTTTGCCTTACTTTAGTGTAAACATATTCTTACATAAATTCTGCAATAGCATTTAATATTCCCACTTCTATGTATTATTTGCTAAGCAAGGATTATCCCATCTCAGGTTTAAGGAAAGCTTACATATCACTGGAGATTTATGTTAAAGCTTATGTATTGCCACCACCCCCTCCCCCACCTACAAAGAACTTCAACAGCAATCAATAAGTCAAATTCGAATTCGAGATGGAGTGTATTTAACTGTTAAAACTATTTTTCATTGGCAAAAACCGTAAAATTTTTAATATACATATTTTGCCAGTTTTACAAAATATAAACATGAACCTTAATCTCTCCATCAACTTTGATGTAGATGATTTGCTTTTGATTAGAACGTAAATTGAGGTATGTAGCTTCGTTAAGTAATATTTAAAAAAAAAAAAAAAAACAAAATAAACTATTAACATATAGCTATGCCATCTCTGCAATTCTTTAAAGCTGCAGGAGATCACATGAACTTCCAAAGGCATAATAATTTGTGACTCTTCTAAGTTCTGCTCATTAACGTTTTAACTTTTAACTCGCTATGTTCGTCTGATATGAACAACTCATTGTTATTTTTATGGATTTGAATATATTTTCATGGATTCGAACTGTGACTCGATTCGATTAAGATAAAAAGTAAGTGAGATTTATGGTGGGCTTCAGACTTGGGTAGACTAGTATAAATATTGTAATATTCTGCCATTTGTAGTAGGGTTTTGAGATATTCGAGAAATATACTGAGTTAGAGTTTGAGAGTTCTGAGTGATATTCAAGAAATATACTCTCATTTTGTCCTTGAACGTAAACTTTATAGTCGAATCACGTTAAATCCTGTGTTATTCTTCTTCTCTATTCTATACTGTGTGATTGTGTAAATTATGTGTATAACTTAGAATTATGTGCTTATTATAATACTCCTAATTCATAGGATCTCACAATGATGCATGGGTGATATAAATACGAAGTCCACTGATTTTAATCTGTATAGAGAATAAGATCACACTTCCTTTTGTATTTATTATATATGCAATTAATATCACGTGTAGTGCTTTATGAATCTTCTTGAGACTTGAGAAACTTTGAATTCAATGGGACTAATCTAGAGTGTATATCAAATTTTAGGGCACTAGCTAACAACCCATTTTGTCAATTCAATCAAGGAATAATTATTATCAGTAGTATTTTTCATCAGATGAAATAAATATTTATATTACTCACTAGACATCATCATTTATAACTTCATTAATAACAAAATGATCCTTATAGCACTTCTCAATTTAAAAAACTGCTTCATTAATTTCTATGAAATCTCATAGACTTGTAAACATGGTCTGTATTGTATTGGCAAGTCAAAAAAAAGATACGTATTGTGTTGAAAGATTATGAAATATGAACCTTTGAACAACCATAAAGAAAATATATCTCGATAAAGCATAATTTAATTTCCATGCTTTCATTGCTTTGAAAATGCAAAGAATGACATGGTTTTATTTACTTAATTATTTTTCTTCATTTTAAGTTAAGAAAGAACATATTAATTAAAATGCATTATTAGATTGTGGCAATCCCTGCATCTGATTGACCCCGAAACCTGCAAGCCCTGCAAAGAGGTGACGAGAGAGATGGAGTTTCATACTTGTCCTCACCACCCATCATTGGCATAGGCACCCCAATCTTGACAGGATTAACATAGTCTGGCCTGTTTGTCTTACCCAGAATTCCTTCAACAAGATCAGATAATTTCTTGAACCTGAACTGTGTCTCCAAGTGAGTAAAAGCATCATCATCAGGTAACTGATTGTTGTGAACTAAATTTTCCTTTTGCCCAATTGGCCTGACCTTGATGTCTATTTCCACAAGATCAGCAATTCTCACCCTTTAAACTGTTAGGATCGTCAGTTCTTTCCAGTACAACCTCTCTTTCTTTTTCGTTGGTCCTCCACTTGGCTTCTCCATCATTAGGGATGTTGATTGCTTCCCCATCCCACCTCACAATGAGGGCATCAACATGATCATTCCATTGTGATACTTTCTTAGCAGCAATCACAAGATTGTGGGTATCAAACATGACAGAGAGTGCCTGCACCCAAGTGAAGTCTCGAGTCCTTCCTTGGGGTCTAGTTCCAATGAAGTGGGCATTGATTTGAAGGTTATCGTCTGAGAGTTGCAAAGTTTCCTCCCGTTGATCCATGGAAGTAGAAAATCTCTCCATCACCGCCAACGAACCTAGGGCCATAGCAGAGAGAGCCATATCCATTACTGTGGGGTTTTGTCCCTGCCAGTGGACATTAAATGCAAGTTAAAAATGGATGGTTTTGTTATTAATTCCTTTTGTGTTATTATTATTAAATTTATATTTGAATAAAATAAAAAGAAAATCCTTCTGAGCCTAAATCACAAGATATTTTTATTATTATTTTTTTTAATTTAAATGGATGGAGTTATACTCCGTCTATTTTATCAACAAGACATGATATCGATTTTAATGTTAGACCATTGGCACGTCACATTCAGGAGATGTGTTGCCCACGTCGACTTCATATGAGGTAAAATATGTCTTTTGCTGTTAGCGAGTAAACTTACATTTGCAAGAAGCCTCGCACTTGCTGCTGCAATCAACATGGCATCCCTTCTTGGGTTTCTTCTGTGAACACTGAGCTGGACACACAAGGCTCTTCAGGGGACAAGCTCCCTTTACCTTGCAGGAAGCTCTTTCCTGTCCTGATGGTAGGGATTCTATTTCATCGAAATCATCATTGTTTTCATTGCCATCATTTTTATTGCCGATGCCATTACCCTTTTTGCCATTTCTCATTTCCATTGGCATCACCTTGAACGATTGTGGCTTCAGCTACGATCATCACAATAAAAAGAGCCACCAAAATGTATGACCTTAATTAATCATTTTTGCCCTACTACCAGTCAATGAATTTATTTGTTTTTACTCCCCAATTTGTTGATTTTCAACCACAGAGAAGATGAAGAGATTATTTGAGCCCTCTTTGCCCTACAATCAAAGCATACTTATGTAAGGACCACTAGGCCTTACAATTTGGCTTTATTCATAGAGAATCTGTTGCTTCCTCCACTGTCAAATGCCTTACTTTGGAGAGTAGGGTATTTCTTCATAAATAATCTTCAGAAATCCTTAAGTTCTGGTTGCTTCAGTTCATCATAAAGGTGCTTAAAACTTGTACAAGTAAAAATTTGAACAAAAATAAAGGCTTTGCTTTTCAACCATCAAGCTTTCTCAAAACTCAGCAATCATCCGCCTGAAGAAAAAAAAAATTGCTGTGCAAGTACCATATACAAAACCCCTCATGCTCCAATCCGCCATGTATGAGCACAAGCACATGCATATGCGAAGGATAAAGAAGTACTTCGGAACTTCATAGGAGCTCCCAGTAAATCTGGCTCTGTTGCTTTATATTTCTTAATAAAGAAGTCAGAGAGTCCTAGCCAAGATTGATACGCAACAGTTCTTTACTGGAAAGGTCTCATTTCAAGAAAGCCAACTTCTATGCGTGTGTATGTGTGCATTACCTATTAATTAATTACTATCATAGGGCTTGCAAACTAAAAATATCTTACCTCCACTGCCCGCTTGCCTTGGGGCAACTCTGACTCTGTTATCCATGTGATTGAAAACTCCTTGGAAAAGAAAAAGTAGGATACATTCATAAAATAATATATGAATTATACCAAGAGATGCTTACAGCTATGACCAGGAAAGACGGCCAGATTCCCTGCTTATTACAGTTCACAAGGTGGCAAAATGAGTGATGTTAGCATGTGCTTACAGCTTCCTAATAACAGTCAACACGGTTTTACAATCTTATGCAGAACTACAACATGATCATTCATAAGATCCTAATCACTTACGAATATATACATAATGAAATTTCTGATGCCTGCTCAAATTTACAAACATAACATGATATGTGAGCATGCAGGCACCTTTACTTATTGCCAATCCCAAAGATTAATTGAATTTCAATGTGTAACCACATATTTTATGAATGGAAAAGCTTTCTTCCTTTGAACGTTATATGTATGCAGGTGGGATGCGTGAATGTGCATCTGTCATCTGACTTGTAAATCTAAATTGCCAACCTGAGAGAATAGGCTGACCTCCAACACACATCTGATATATATCGAAGTAACAGTTAACTATAGGCAAAAGGAAAATCAATTTCTTTCTGCAACTTGAAAAGGAAAAGATCAATAAAAAAGATGATAAAATGCTCATAATCACAGGAAGATCAATCCTTGCTTTTTCATTGAAGCTTAGATCTACTCCTCCAACTGGGACAATGCCAGTTGAGATTTCTTCTTGAGCCTCACTTCACATCTTCAAGAAGTAACTATTCCCGTACAAATACTTAGAAGTTAGAACCTCAAATGATACAACAATAGAAACTGGCACCGGAAAACAAATATGCCATGAGTATCTGCTGTCCGTTCAGGATGGAAGGCAGTCCCCAGCAATTCCCGTGCTAAAAAGCTACAACTTACCTTTCAGGTACAGCATCTTCCTGAATATACAGAAATTATCATTCAGGTAATTCATTGACAGATTAAACAAATGGTACACTATTTCCAATTAGAGAGCATGATCAAGGTTAGCATATGCTTCAGTTTCAGCAAAACCATATGACTTCACATGGTTGCATCCTTGATTTTCTTTTTGCATTTTCCACCTTTCTTGCAGAAAAAAGCAATGAAAAGAAAAAAAAAATAAAGTAGGACAAGGGGTTCACCAGAACATTAAGGCTAAGACAAATGAAATGCAACCAACCAAAACATGTAACCCAGTAATTTGTGTTCTCTAATATTCCTGTAGCTACACTTACTTGTCCAAGTAAGCCATTGCCTCACTACTGGTTACTCACTAACCTACAGGTCCATCAGAATCAAAAGATCTACCATGTTCACCCATCCATTTTTTATTGGAACATGTATGGTTTCATTTACAATTGATCACAAGAGGAATTCAACTGATCATATCAACAGTATCAACCACAGACTGTAGTTCAACAGACTGCCTCAAAGGCTCAAAGAAGTCCACCAGACTCTGTTTTAAAGCGTTACCAGAAAGTTACATCCCTAGAAGTTTTCAATTTTCATCTTTTATTCTCCATAAGACATCAATGAATTCCTTTGTCAGAAGCCCAAATTATAATAGTTCAAGCAAAGATGGCATCAATCATTGTAAAGGTTAAATGGCCACACTTCATGATTTGCACAAGTGGCTCAAGGTAAAGCAGATATTATTGATAAGTACAAATTAAAATCCATCTATACACCATTCTATCTAATATCAATCAAGCGTATATATAGGGAAGCACAACTGGACAACTAATGGCAACAGAGAAATCATTAGGCATATAGTCCTCTCTTCATTAAGTCCTTAGCTTAAACTTCCAGATCTTATCAATATAGTGATATCATATCTTATTACCGTTGATCATAGTCGTCAAAATGCTTTCTTAACCTCTAAAAGCAGCTAAAGGGGCTTATAAACTTGAATTGAACGGCTAAAGGCGAATGAGTGAGCCCGGGTCCTGGCAAGAGTTCACAACGAGCGAGATATGCTTACTCGGACTAGAACCAATAATTGTTAAAAGTTTAGAACTAACCAATTAGATAATTAGCACTTTACCTTTATAAGCCCTTTAAATTTCTTATAATCTATCTTTCGACATGAGACTCTTGACATATGAAAAACTATTAGGAATATATAAGTGTAAAATTCACACATTAAAAAATATATGGGATGAGTGAGAGACATATAAGTGGGAAACACCCATTGACTCATTACCTTAAGGTTGTGGATTGGATGTGATGTCAAACACATGAGTGTGTTCTTTCATAAGACCCATTAAAAAAGATTCTTATTCTTCCCAGGTGCTTTGGGCTCCCTAAGTCTCTAACAAAAACACTGACCTATCCACAGACAAGAGCTCATAATGCTCTCCTCACAACGAACTATAATTAGGAGTGTGCAAACGGTCGATTCGGTTCCGAACCAAACCGAACTGATAAAAGAGAAAACAAAAAATCAAAAATTTTAAAAACCAAATCAAACCAATTAATAAGAGAAAACCGAACCAAACCTCCCTGAAACCAATTTTAAGAATCATGTACAGTACACACCAGTTACATAGTGTCTAAAACATACGGTAAGTCATAAATGAGATAAGTTAATAAGCTTTTGTTTTTCTTGCTTTCAAAACAAAAGAACAAAACAAAATATGCAACATTCACATGATGCTAAAACCAATCCTACACCAGAATCATAGATCCCTGTGTTGAGAAAAGAAGATTGAAAGGCTAACTAAAATGCATCATAACATCATATACCTAACACCAAATTTTCTATGGTTACCAAATTCAGAACTTCCCCACTTGTTTCAAACTGCAAATAATAATCCCCACTTATTTTTATCATTGAAACAGACATATAATTATTAATTTATTATACAATAATTAAAATATAATTTTTTTAATGCATATATATGTTTTAACCCAAGCATGATTCCGATTTACACATTTTTGAGGATTTAACCCAAAATCTTTTAGAGTGAAGAAAGAAAATCTATATAGCCGACTCGAAATTTTTTAGACAAAGGTTGAGTTGAGTTGAGTATATATATGTTTTATCATGTAAGAATCAATATTATAATTAGTTTAATTATTATTTAAAATATTTTTTTATTTAGCCGACTCGAAATTTTTTGGACAAAGGTTGAGTTGAGTTGAGTTGAGTATATATATGTTTTATCATGTAAGAATCAATATTATAATTAGTTTAATTATTATTTAAAATATTTTTTTATTTATCTATTATTTCTTATAACCGTAAATAATTTATTAATATAAAAAATTATTTAAAGCATAATATAATTTAAATAAAAAATAAACTCAGATTAGCTATCAACTGATAAGAAAAAAAACTCATATTTTTAGATCAAATAGTAATCGTAATTGATAAATATTATATCAATTATTAACTACCGTTTCTATTAAATACATTGGTTCAATTGTTTATGATTTTCCTTAATTTCAATTAATCTGTACATAGGTATATATATACAATTGATTCCTATAATTGTGTTATACTAATTACGAAGAAATCATAAATAAGAAATCCTAAATAGGAATACAGAATACAGAATATACAAAGAAATAATATAGTGATTGACTTTCCATAACTCTCCCCCTCAAGTTGGAGCATAGATGTTAATCATGCCTAACTTGTTACAAATGTAGTCAACCCTAGCTCCATTCAGAGCTTTTGTGAAAATATCTCCTAACTACTCTCTAGTTTTGATGTGTCCTATTTAGATGATCTGTTGTTGAATCTTTTCACGAACAAAGTGACAATCAATCTCAATATGTTTGGTCCGCTCATGAAACACCGGATTAGAAGTAATATGGAGAGCAGCTTGAATATCACACCACAATTTCGTAGGCATGAAGTTCTTAAAACCTATCTCATCTAGTAATTGAAGTATCCACATTACCTCACATACTGATTGTGTCATGGCTCTATATTCGGATTCAACACTAGATTGAGAAACTACACTCTGCTTCTTGCTTCTCCAAGATATCAAATTTCCTACAACAAAAATGCAATATCCAGTAGTTGATCTCCTGTCAACCTTAGATCCAGCCTAGTCAGCATCTGAAAAACATTCAACATTCAAATGCCCATGATTACCATATAACAAACCTCTTCTTGGAACGATCTTCAGATAACACAAGATTTGTCCCAAGGCTTCCCAATGAGCAACAATTGGGGAAGACATAAACTGACTTACCACACTAACGGCATAAGCAATGTCAGGATGAGTGACTGTAAGGTAGTTCAATTTTCCTACCAACCTCCTGTATCTCTCTGGATCCTCAAACAACTCACTATCCCCTACTAACAGTTGTAAATTTGGAGTCATTAGTGCACTACAAGGCTTAGCACCTAATTTTCCTGTCTCTGTCAATAAATCGAGGACATATTTTCTTTGAGATAAGAAAATACCCTTCTTACTTCTCATAACTTCAATACCCAATAAATACTTTAACAATCCCAAGTCTTTGGTCCGAAACTGGGTTTGGAGGAAGGTTTTAAGAGATGAAATACCTGCAAAGTCACTCCCAGTGATGACAATATCATCCACATAGACTACCAGGAGAATTAGACCAGCCTCAGATTGCCTATAAAATACTGAGTGATCACACTTACTCTTTTGCATATCAAATTCATGTATTGCTTCACTGAATCTCCCAAACTAGGCCCTAGGACTTTGTTTCAAGTCATAAAGAGACTTCCAAAGCCTACAAACTTTACCCAACTCTCCCTGAGCAACAAACCCAGGTGGTTGCTCTATATACGCCTTTTCCTGAAGATCACCATGAAAGAAAGTATTCTTGATATCCAATTGGTGCAGGGGCCAATCATATGTAGCTACTAAAGAGATAAACATGCGAACAGAAGTAAGTTTAGCTACAGGAGACAAAGTATCAGAGTAATCAACCCCATATGTCTAAGCATATCCTTTTGCTACAAGGCGTGCTTTTAACCTAACTACAGAACCATCAGGATTTACCTTTACTGTAAATACCCATTTGCAACCAATAGCTTTCTTACCAGTGGGCAAAGGCAACAGTTCCCATGTATCATTAGCATCTAAAGCCTCCATTTTCTCTTTCATAGCAGCACACCAGTCAGGATGAGACAATGCCTCACCAACAATATTAGGGATAGGAACAGAGTCTAAAGAAGTAACAAAATACCAAGAACAAGAAGACAATTGATTATAAGAAACAAAAGAAGAGATAGGATAAGTACATGAACGTTTACCTTTATGAAGAGCAATGGGTAAGTCTAGATCAGAATCATGATCAGTATAAGGTACAGGATCTCCCAACGAAGTAGCTGGTGGAGGATCTGAGTCAGGATTCTCCAATCTCCTGGAATAAACATAAACAAGGGGAGGTCGAGTATGTCTAGAGACAGAAGGAACAGGTTGTGGGAGAGGACTAGACATTGGTTAGACAGTATATATTAAGAGATCATTCTCCTCCCCCTGACTCTCATACACAGATGATTGAGGAAAAAATGGAGTGGACTCAAAAAATGTGACATCTGTAGAAACAAGATAATGATTAAGAGTAGGAGAGAAACAGCGGTACCCTTTTTACAGCCGGGAGTACTCAAGGAAGACACATTTGATAGACTTTGGATCCAATTAGTAACCTGTGGACGAACATCACGCACAAAACAGGTACAATAAAAAATACAGTGTTCAACAGGGAACAAAGATTTTGTAGGAAACAAAGCAGTATAAAAATATCCCCATTAAGAACAGAAGACGGCATATGATTGATCAAAAAACATGCCGTAAAAACTGTATCCACCCAAAAGTGTTTAGGAACTTTCATCTGAAAAAGAAGAGCACGAGTTCCCTCAAGAAGATGCCTATTTTTTCTTTCTGCTACGCCATTTTGGGATGAGGTATCCACACAGAAAGACTGATGAAGAATGCCATTTTGTGTTATATAAGACTGAAATTATGCTAAAAAGTATTCTTTGGCATTGTCACTTCTTAATATGCGAACAAAAATATTAAATTGAGTTTTGATTTCATTACAAAAGACACAAAAGATAGAAAATAACTCAGAACGATTCTTCATTAAACATAACCAAGTAACACGAGAGTAATCATCAACAAAAGTAACAAAATAAGGAAATCCAGTTTTAGAAGTAACAGAATAAGGACCCCAAACATCAGAATGAACTAACTCAAAAAGGGATGAAGCCCATTTATTGACTCTAGACACAGAAGGGCAAACGATGATATTTTGCAAACTGACACGACTCACATTCTAGTACTGATAAAGAATGAAACTGAGGACATAGCTTGTTCATGGTAGACAAAGAAGGATGGCCCAATCTACAATGAGCTTCAAGAGGTGTTAAGGTACTGGAGCAAACAAGCGACCGCGGTACATGATTTTCCAGAATGTAAAGACCACCTGACTCACTTCCTCTACCAATAATCTGCTTCGTCGTAAGATCCTGAAACAAATACTGGTCAGGAAAAAAGAAAACATAACAATTTAAGGTACGAGCAAGTTTACTAACAGAAAATAGATTAAAAGAGAATTTTGGTAGACACAAAATAGATGACAAAGAAATTGACGAAGTCAGGTTCGCAGTTCTAGAATTCATAACACAAGAAGTAAAACTATCAGCTAAAGTAACAGTAGAAGAAGTGAGATTAGACTGAAAAGCAAATAGAATACTATAATTACCTGTCATGTAATCTGTCGCACCAGAATCAATAACTCATTTGGATGAGGAAGACACAAGGCATGTAGTGGATTTACTGTGACGCGATTGCGAGGATGAGGAACCGTAGGCTTTAGAGATGCACGATCTTTGGGAAAATCAGACAAAATCCTCTGCAGATACCAAAATAGTTTTCTCAGAGGAAGATATTATAGAATCCTTTGCTGCCATATTTGCCATCTGTGATCACTGATTTTTCCTCTGAAGTTGCAGACAATTATATTTTGTATGGCCAGGCTCATGACAATAATAACAATTGACTCCTCTTGAGTCCTGATTAGAACTAGCCTCTCCATTACGCTGATTACTTCTATTGCCTATAATTACTCCTCTACTTCCTCTTCTATTACCCTGTTGTCCATTTGGATTACGGCTAATAAGAGCACTACTGGCAAGCTGTGAAGATTGGGTGCTCTCTGTACGAAAGACCAGTGTAAACGTTTCATGCAAAGAGGAAATCTCAGAACTAGAGAGAATATGAGATTTAGCAGTCTCATACTCTGAAGGAAGGCCTGCGAGAAAACTCATAACAGCTAGTTGCTCCCGTTGGGCCTGTTGAACTTTCACATCAAGATTAAAAAGTAAAAATACATTAAGTTCCTCATATACCCGTTTAAAATCCATAAAATAAGTCGTAAGAGACTTATCCTCTTTCTCAGCACGGTAGAATGCCTTACAAACATCATAAATACGGGAGATATTTCCTTTACCATAATACAGAAAATCTAAGTAATCCATCAATTCCTTAACAAATTCACAGTGATTAATTAAACTAATTACCTCACTGTAAATTGAGTTCCGAAGCTGCAAAAACAACCAAGCATCCTCTCTTAGCCAAGTTTGTCGTGTATCATCCGTAGGTGGATCTTTAGTAAGGTGATCATCCTTATCGATGCTACACAAATAGACCCTAACAGTCTTACTCCACTCCAGGCAATTCGAATCATTAAGTTTGTGTTCCGTGATCTTAGTCATCACCGGAATCACATCAGAAATCACATTCTTATTGTCTGCCATTTGTTGAAACAAAGAAAACTAATCGAAACGCTAATCCAAAGTGCTTACAGCAGCAAAATAACCCAAAATCACAAATCAAGCAAATACTAAAATATGATTTGAGAGCCAAACCTCAGAAGTCATATAATGGTATACTGGATCAGGCAACAACACACAGCGGTGGAATGAGGGGGTTGAGGCGACACCGACGATGTTGATCGGAGTCGAAACGGCCGGTCGGCTGCCAAGGTCTCTCCTAAGCTGGGTGGTGAGAACAAATAGTCACCCTAGATAAATGACATGCTCTGATACCATGTAGAAAGAGATGATTCTCCTTAATTTCAATTAATCTGTACATGGGTACATATATACAATTGATTCCTATAATTGTGTTCTACTAATTAGGAAGAAATCCTAAGTAAGAAATCCTAAATAGGAATACAGAATACAGAATATACAAAGAAATAATATAGTGATTAACTTTCCATAACAGTTTAGATGTCAATAAGCGAAACTGAACTCCTAAACTTATATAAAAGCACTAGAATTTTGCAAATAAATAAATAAATAAATAAATAAAACAATAAACCACAACGATTTTCTGTGAGGAAAGGAGAAATTAATCGAAATTGGATAAAATTGGATCACTAAAAAATGAAAAGGACCCACTTCTTATATATGATTATACTCGATTTACTGTGTACAACATTGAAAAATATGCTCTCCCTCTTCAAATTTCACTATGTATTCGATTTATAATATTGATGTCATAACTAAATCAATAATTCTCATTTTTGGCAGTAAATTACATTGACAATTGTGTGAAATTTTAATTTTTTTTATTTATGATCTATGATTTTATTTTGAGCAATCTTCGTATTTCGCATAATGCATATTATCGAGAACAAATTGATTCAGTAATTAATTGAAGAGCATTATCAAAAGTTGAGTCTTATTTCTACTTATCATAATCTCAAATTGGCAATATATCTATGTTTAATGACCCCATTTGTAAAGACATTCTAAGTTTTTTTATTATTATTATTTTTATAAGATCTATTTAAATATGTGTGACTATGATAAATACTATATTTTTTATTAGAAGTGTAAAATAATTTATTATATTTTAGTGGTACCCAGTAAAGATAACTCAGTAGACTAATATATTGCCCAGATCCTTTTAGCTCATGCGCTTGAATTGCTATGAGTTAGAATTATATCTCTATTAACATTTAAGCTTTTAATACTGCGGGAACATTCAGTTTTTTAATTAGTATCAATGTTAAAATCATAAATTTGAAATAATAAGTAAAAATAGTTGTTTTAAGAGAGTATTTAAATTGATTATTTATTTTTAATTTTTGACTTAAAATATTTTTTTTACATTTAAGTTAATCTAAAAATAAGTAATGGATTGTTTGATAAAACTACATAAAATTAACTTTTAAATAATTAAAATGTTTGATTAAAAAGTGCTAAAAATTAATTTAATTTATCAAAATTATAAAAAATGATATATTATTGAATGTTGTAGTTATTAAAATGATGATAGTATTGATATTTTAAAAAATTATTAAAATAATATAGCATTTTATTTGATAAAAACATAGTTTTAAAATAATTATATAAGTTATAAATAAAAGCTACCTTATTTATGACTTTTAATTTATTTTAAATAGTTTTTTAATTTGTAAGTCAAGCTAAATACTAAGATATTTATAATTTTTTACTTATAAGTAGATTTGACCGACTTATAAGTAGATTTTTTTATTTATAAATAAATTTAATCGATTTATAAACTAAGCTAAATACCCTCTAAATTTTTAATTTTTAAGCCGATGAATATGAATATATAAAATTTGAACCAAATTCAAATTTATTTTCATTTAGAATATCCAAACAATATATTTACTCTAAATCCAAATTTATAAAGTCAAATCTCCCGATCTAAATATAGCACAATATTATATAAATTTAAAAAAAAAAATCTATGAAAAATTTAGTCATCCCTTTTCTTCCAAAATAAGAGAAAAAAAATATATTTTATATTATGAAGGACCCATTGGATTCGTTTTGTCTGATTAGATGCATCAATCCCTCAAATTATATTTAGGATAAGATTGTAAGCTGCTTTTGAATTAGTGGAGAATTTAATTTTTGCATATTTATTGATGGAGACTCTCAATATATTCTTTTTTATCATTTGAAGCAAAATGCTACTTGCCCTTTTTTTCTTCTTATTATATATTTTACCACTTTATCATCCATCATAATTTAGCTTGTATTTATCACGGCTTTATAAACTCTAAATATAAATTAATTTATTTATTTATAATAATTTTTTAACTTATAATTTAAGTTTATAAATTAAAAAAAATAAATTAAATAATTTAATTTTTTATTTTAATACTTATAAATTAATTTGATTAAATATTTTATTATATCATTTTTATTTAATTTTTAAAATTTTATCATTAATTAATTTATTATATTTTTAATTATTTTAATAATAAATATACTTATAAATTATTTTTTATTAAACACATTAATTATTTATTAGATACTTATAAACATTTTAATCAAATGCATAACTGTCTAAATTTTTAAATACTTATAAAACAAAATTAACTTGTAAACATTTGATATTTATAAATTAATATAATTTTCATTATTATAATCTCTATTTATTTTTGACAAATATCAATGTATATAAATATTTTTATAAATATAATATATCAATATTTTCCTATTACATCATGATGTTACCATACTTCCTTTTCCAAACAAACACTCCACCGTCGTCATCCACACGTGCAATCAAAGGAAAAATGAAAATATGGGTAAGGAGGACCGTTGCTTTTAGGAAAGTAAAAGGCACTTCTTTTTGAATATATATTTATAGATTTATCGGAGATGATGACAAATTACGAAACAAAAAATATTATGCTATGTTTTGTCAAATATAATTGAGATTATATTACTCTATATATAAAAAATTATTTTTTTTTTATTTTTTTTATTAAAAATATATTAATACCATAAAAATTAATGAATTTTTTTTTATAAAAATTACTATAACTAAAAATTAGAGATTTGAAAGTTAATATGCTAATCAATTAATTATTTTATAAATAAAATTATCTTATTTTATTAGTTACTTAAAATATATATATATATATATATATAAATATAAATAAAACGTATTCAGCTTATCTCCATTATCAAACATCTCTCTTTTCTCTAATTATTTTCTACTAGTAATTATTAATTAAGTAATTTTATTTATTAAATAATTGGTATGTTAACAGATTAATCTAAAAAATTTTAAATTTCAATCACAATAATTTTTATGAAAATTAAATTAAATTTTATTAAATTTTATAAAAAAATTAAAATTTAATAACTTTTATAAAAATATTCATAAAATTGAGTAATTGCCTGTGATAATTATCTATACGTTGAAATTCATTAAGTTTTATTAAAAAAAATTAAAATCTAATAACTTTTATAAAATTCATAAAATTAAGTGATCGCATATAATAATTACTCATATATATATAATTTTTTTTTAATTTTTACGTTATATATCTTGAAATCTTTTAACATTTTATATCACTTGAATGCTTCATCCCCTTTAAGTTTTTATTTAAGTGTTTTGCATTTTAAATTGAATTTTCAAATTATTTATTTATTTATTTTAATATTTAAATCACTTAATGTTTATAAATGAATCCAATTTATTTTTTTATTTTCCTATTGTTTTCATCTTAATTGTTTTTTTTATTTATTTAACTATTTAATTATTAAATTTGCATTAATTATTATAATCTTTTTTTAACCAATTTTAAGATGAGTTTATTTTATAGTAAAATGAATTTTAATTATTTTATACACTAGCACTATATTAACTTTCATATCATTTTTAACAAAAAAAAAGTCTAATAACAACAAATTGTTGATTTATTTTGACAATATTTTTTGTATTTTTTATTTTTTTGCTATAAACACTATTCTTTTGTTATAATAATAATAATAATAATAATAATAATAATAATAATAATAATAATAATATACCCATAATTATTTCAATATAATGAATGATTAAAATTTTTATTTCAATTAAAGTGATTAAATGATTTTAATAATTATATGCTGAATATATTTCACATATAAATATTTTTTTATTTATTAATTATATTAATATAAAAAATACAAGAAAAAATAATACCCATAATATCATGCGGGTTATGAGCTTTTATGTATGAATATATAATTGCATTAAAATTTTTAGGGTACAAATAAGTAATTAACTAAGGTCAATTTATTTCATCTCTTAATTAATTAAAATTTAATTTTTAAAATTCACACTAATAAATTAATTTTTGAATGTAAAAACAAAGCTTTGGGTGTGCATTCTTATTCAGGAAAATTTCTTTAATTTTTAAATTTTAGAGATATAATTTCTAAACTTTAATTTATAATATAAAATTCAAAACATTAATTTAACTAAAACTACAACTCTTAATACATGAGATAATCAATTTATTAATTACAAAGTTAACTTATTATCACTTTATTAAAAATTAAATTTAATAAAATTTAATTATGAAAATATTAAAATAATAAAATAATTTTTTAAATTATTTTTTTTAATAATATTTAAAATAATATTTTTATTTAAAAAATTAATTTTTTCAAAAAGGAAACTGACATCAAAACAAGGAAAACTGTAGGAAGCTTCCCAGTGCGAAAAAGCCAAACTTTATTATCAAGAGTAGTCTTATCTATCACATTCTTGATTTTTAGTACAACGAAGGACGATGATGTGCCATTTACTTATTCATATTTTTTAATAATAAAAATAATTTCACAATAAATTATTAAATATATTCAATATATAAAAACCTACACTTATAAAAAATATATTTTACATTATAATTTTATTGAGTAATTATTTTTATTTAAATGCCCGATGCACCATTTTTAATAAATACTTTTATGATAATATTTGGTAATAATAACTCAAATAATAATATTAATCATAATTTAAATTTATAATGATGATATTATTAGAAAAATTAAAAATTATATATCAATTTACAAAATTGAAAATTATTATAATTGTTTCTCTATTTCTATGAAACCTTTTTATTCAGGAATTTTATAATTTTGTTAATAAAAAAATTGAAATTGAAATTTATAATTCCATACATTAATCATTGACTATCAACCCAATAAGTTGGTGCCATTGATTGATTATACCTACTAGTCAAGCCACAAGTGTCTTAAACATTAATTTTGATATAATATAATGATTAAATAATATATATATATATATATTGAAAAGTAGATATATGAAGTTGTGGCTGCCAAAATCCAAAATAAAACATATTAATTCCAATAATTAAATTACTCAATTTGATTTAATTTAATTAAAGAAAAGAAATAATTTTAGTCTATTTAAATTTAAGTATGATAATTTTCATTTATTTATGCAATGAAAATAGGAAAAAGTCTTATGCTTGATTCTTAAAAATTAGTATTTATCAATGCTTTCTATAATTACTTTATTTCATATAAAAAAATAAAAAAATATTTAAAATTATATATTTTTATAAAAGTAAAATAACTTATCTATTAAAATTATGTTTCTTTTCAATGAAATTTTTGTAGAATTGAAGATTAAATTTCAAAGAAAATGGTTAGCTAGCATTTAACTTAAAAAAAATATTTTATTTTATAAACTCAAAGAGAGAATGATAAATAAATAAATAAATATATATATATATATATATATTTATAAAAGCTAAATATCACATAAAAAATTATAACATTTATTTTATAGGATTAAAATAGTTTGAAAATTTTAATTTTATATACAAAATTTATTTAAACTATTTGTTTGGCATTGAAATTAGAGGGTTAAAATTATTTTTTTAAATAAAAATATTATTTTAAATGTTATTAGAAAAAAAATATTTTATTATTTTAATATTTTTATAATTAAAATTTATTAAATTTAATTTAAAATTATTTTTTAATATTTTTTAATTAATATATTAAAAAAGTAATTTTTTTAATGGAAATTTCAACTTTCAACAGCAATATGGAGTAGGTTCAAAATATCTCTAATTATAAATAAAAAATAAATAAAAATTATTTACCAAAAAGAAAGGAAGAAAAATATCGTTTTCGCGAGAAGATAATTTTCTAAAAATGCGAGGCTAATATTATATTTAAAGGCCCACCCTAACTTCCCCTTAAATTTAGTTACACCCGCCTGTACTTTTTTCAAATTCCAAAATCCCCCTTCTGAAAGCTGACATTTTTCTCTTCAATTCTCTCTTTAGGGTTTTTTGAATCTTCAACAGCTCCTTTTTCTTCCTTCAAACTAGGGCTTTAGATTCCATTCTCTTTCCCTTTGGATCCCAATTTCTCAATTTAGGGTTTTTCAATGCCTGATTTTTGAATGATTCATCGACTTTCTCTTTTGAAGGTATGATATTTTTTTAAACAAGAATTTTAATTCTCATTTTATTTTATTTTTTGTTTTTTAATTTTATTGTAGCTCTAGCTTGTGCTTGATAGCGTCTTAGAAATCTATGTATGTTTGTCTTTTTGTTTCCTTAATTAACCTAATGCTTAACTTTTTCTATTATAAGCGATTATGAATTTCTTTTTTTTTTTGGGTTTTTTTATATAATATATTGATGTAGAAAGGTCAACGTATTCTTGATTTTGCAGGTATAGCCTGTGTCACTTCGATATAAAACTGGAGTTATCAGCATGTTTGGCTTCAACATTAGCAGATTTACAATCATAAGCTTTTTCTTCCATTTGGCTGAATGGCATCCTTTGGAATAGCAAAGATGCATAGGGCTTGAGCCCTCTCTATCCCACTCTTGTATTTCAGGTTTGCTTTTTCTTTTTTAATCCCCTTTTCTTTTGCTTATTTTTTTCAAGTTGGTGAAGTCAGTTGTAGACAATAACCTTTGTATCCGTTCAATTTCTGTACCATTAATGAAAATAATAATGCAAAGCAAAATGTTTTACATGCAAGAAATTTTTACAAAACTAGCATTTGGTGTGTTTTGCCATGTAACTTGCATGGTATGCCACTAATTGTGGATTCATTGTAAGAAAATTTGGTAAGATTTGTTTGTGTGTATAGCATTACTCTTATAAAGAAAACATATTTCATGTCTTGAGCAGGACATCCCCCCTCCTCTTGTTTTAGATAGATTTTATAGATGTGGTTTATGCAATTTGTTTTCTATTAACTTAAGGGGAATGTGTTTTTTGCAGAATTAGGAGTTGATTTTCTTTCGCGGCTGAGAATTTTGGTAACTGCTTTAAAGTTTGAGCTTTTGATGTATCATAAGAACTATTCACTTGCCAGAGTAATGGGCTGTTGTAGCTGTTTTGGGTTCTGGAAGCCCAAACGGAGAACTAGGCCCATTTCTGTGAGGAATCATAATCTCTCCCAGGAGTTTTTGTTGGATGAAGAAATTGATGATGATTATGATGGTTCATATAATGGTGAAATCACTGACACTGCTTATGGAGAGGATGGCGAGTTGCCAACCCGTGTCAAACGTTCAGAGGAGATTTTAAGATTTAGAGAACAGAATGGAATGATTTGCAGGCAATTTCCTGTCAAGGAAACCCAGAGACTTGTTCGCTCTGAGGTAATAGGATTATGTTTTGCACATAATTGCTTCTACTCCTCATTTTACTGTATTGGCTTGATGATCCGAATCACTAAGAAATTCTGTCAATTTGCAAAACTAGTGTAGTCCAATCCCCAGATACATACCCGTATTTGATATTTGCATCTAATACCTAGTAACATATACTTAGGAGACTTGCATATGATTTAATGAATAATACTGCAAAACATTAACTGCTGTTCATCTATCTTTAAGCAGCTTCTTTGCTAATCTCACTGCTGTGTCATGTACTGCATCTGCATGTGCAGGCTTGAGCTGTGGCATGAGTTCTTCCTCTTGTATTCGAATTTAAGTCTTTCCTGCATCCCCTTTCATCACCATGGTCTGGTCCTAACATCCAACAATCATGTGATTTTTATTTAACAAAATAATGTCAGGTTTAACATCTGAAGGTCATATGCATGTCTAACTGCTTATAATCATTTTGTGTGTGTCTTACAATTTTTTATTGAATGCATGGCCTCATAGACTATTGACTTACTAGTGTGCATTGTTGTTTCAATGGCCATTTATCCATCATAACAATGAAATTTGTTTGTTTGAGTGCTTTTGCAGGATGAGGATGGTAATAAGATGGTCAATGAATATGTTCGTGTGGGTAAGATTGGTGCTGGTAGCTATGGCAAAGTGGTAAGTACAACACTGGAAGACACTTCATTTCCTAAATTGGTGTAAGAAATTGATCTGTTAGTTCTTTCTGGCTTTGTTCATTCCACAGGTTTTGTATAGGAGCAGCATAGATGGAAAGAATTATGCAATTAAGGTATTGTTTTTGCCTCAATGCAGAAATTGCTTAAATTTATAGTGAAATCTTTGTCATCCCTCCCCCAACCTTTTACCCAAAATATGGGGGAATGGGATATATATGCTAAAGTTTGGCTAGTCTCATTTCTCCACGTATATGTGATGTGAGGTTATCTAGGATTGAATTAATTTTAAGAATTTGGCAGTATGCTTCTGAATCATGTATAGTTTTTAAGGCACAAGGCACATTAATGTGTAAAAGGGTCTTTGGTGTGAGGGACGACCCTTTGGGAGGTAGGCACAAAAATAGTAAACTTTGCTAGAAAATTCAAAATTAACATTGTATATTCATAGGAAACTATTTTGCGCCTAAAACTTCCTTTTTGTTTTAACAAGCATGTGTTTCATGTAGGATCCAAAGGAAACTGGAAAAAGAGAGTAAAAAATAGAGGATCTAATTGAATAATATGGAGAAGGAATTACTAATAGTGTTGAATTGCAGATATAGAATCAGCGTTTAACTTGATTTTTGGTATCATTTTTTCATTTTGCACTACTGACACTGAAAGTTTTCACTTGATTACCATATGATTTTGAATTTTTTATTGCAGGCTTTTCATAAGTCTCATTTATTGAAACTGCGGGTTGCACCTTCTGAGACTGCAATGAGCGATGTTCTTCGTGAGGTATCTGCTTACTGCCTTGTTGTCTAATATCAATGCAGTGGTAAATTGCATAGTGAATGTTATCTTTTGGCGATCTCTCTCTGTCTCTCTCTCTCTTTTTTTTTCCTGCCCTGATAGTTGCTATACTATAGTTCGTTGATGTAAATGTTGAGAAAAGATGCCCCTTGATGTGCTCTCTCTCTCTCTCTCTCTCTCTCTCTCTCTCTCTCTCTCTCTCTCTCTCTCTCTCTCTCACTGCATTTTTATTTTTTATTTACCCATTATACATGCGTGTGTGTGTGTGTGTGTGCGCGCGCTTGCTTGATCTTATATTGTAGCTAGCGCATAAGGTTTTTAATGAGAATAGCTACAACATCCAGTAGACGTATTTTTACTGCCTCAGATTTTGACATTCCATTTTTAAGAGCTTGGTACTTCCCCCTTTTATAGCTGTTTCTTCCATGTTCATAATATATTTGATAACCTGTTTAGTTACATCATATACAGTTTAACTATTGTTAGATGAAGTTACAAATTCAAGTGTTTTTTGGCCGCTATTGTTGCAGGTTTTAATCATGAAAATGTTGGACCATCCTAATATTGTCAATCTCATTGAGGTGATTGATGACCCAAACACAGATCACTTCTACATGGGTATTTAAAACTACATTCTTTCTACTTGTTCTGTTTTTATCTGAGCATGCTTATCATCTGTACCTTTTATGTTTTTTTCCGAGCATGCTCATCATCTGTGTGCTCAATTATATGATCCTGATTTTTTTTCCTGTTTATTCATATTTATGAAGAGTTATCTTATTACTCTCATGATTAACTGCATATGCATTTCCCTTTTCCAGTTCTTGAATATGTAGATGGAAAATGGGTTTGGGAAGGTTCTGGTCCTCCTGGTGGAATTGGAGAAAATACTGCTAGAAAGTACCTGCGGGATATTGTATCTGGGTTAATGTATCTCCATGCCCATGTATGATCTTGATACACTTCATGCAATATTTCCTTGACTGAATTACTTGTCTGCATGCTTACTTTTTGCAGAAGCAACCTTCTTGTGAATTTGCATCCAGTTATATGTTTGATCATTTATCATGCAATAAACGTAAGAATGATGCCGTTGCCTTAGGAGTCTTGAAAGGATTTAGGGAATGGTTTTGGAAACCCATGTGACTTGTGGTGTAGAACAAAGAGGAACAAGGAATAAATCCTTAAGGAAAAAGAGAACTAATTCTCAAATTGTATTATTTTCAATTACTAATCATATACTCAAAACTAATAATAATATAAGATTTAGCCCTATTTATAGAGCATACAACCCTAATCAATTTAAGAATATAAACCCTAATTTATTATAATTCGGAATACTAAATAAAATAAACTTCCTAACTAAAATATTAATATAATTTCTAAACAATAAAAACTCTTTAAATTTACTAGTTCTATAATAATTAAAATTCCTAAGTAGAATTCTCTTCCCATATTGCATTATTTTCCTCTGGTTGGAAAAAACTTGTGCTTGAGTCTTGAAGTGCTGAAGGATCACAAACCAAATGCGGAGAATACACAGTACAATCTTCTTGGACAATAGCAACAAGATTGACTTGAAGAAGTTTATGGTCTCTTTTGTATTCCTAGAAACATCTAGATAGTTAAAATCAATTAGAATAATAGTTGAAAGGCTCTTTAACTAGGTAGGATCTTCAATTTTCATTGACTACATGACTTTATTGTCTTCGATCTCCATCGAGGTCTCTGAGACTTGATTGACTGGAACTTATTGATTCGCATGCTGCATTGACTTGTTGACATGGAAGCATGTCTTTAGATGATCACCTGCTTTTCAATTCTATGATATTGAATGAACAGTAGAGTTGCTTATCACAGAAACGAAAAGAAATTAAATCTGAAATCTTGATCATCATGTGAAAATTAGCTTATTTGAACTTCATAGTGGTCCTAACTGATTGTTGTGACATCTTGAGTATCTAAAATTGTGTGTGCACGCACACACACAAAATGAAGGAGAATATGTTCTTTAGGATAGAGGTAACCCAGGTACATAATTTCTCTAATGATGCCTTTTGTCACAATTAATGATAAAGTTCGCACTTGAAGGTCAAAACTCCTACTATTTTTCAAGTGAAAAGCAAAGTTTGTGCCAACTGGTGCTAACACCTTTATTTTAGGCTAGAAGAATGGCAAAAAAGAGAGGAAAGAAGAAGAGAAAAAGAGGAAGAGGGGGGGGGGGGGGGGGGGGCGGGCGAGGCCACAGGGATCCCCATTTTAAATTTATAAATTTATTATTATTATTAAAAAATATATATTTTATATTTTTAAAATAGTATATGCATTTTATTTTAAATTTTAAATATTATTAGTTGGTCATTAAGAAAAACTAATAAAATTGAGTAATAAATCATTATTTAAAGCAAAATAATATTTTTACATTTATATAACTCAAAATTTTAAGGGAAAATCACTATTTAATCTCTGCATTTTAACGAAAGTAATTATTTAGTCTCTTTATTTTGAAAAATATACTATTCAGTCCTTTTATTTTTTAGTTTGTGAACTTTTTAGTCCCTTCCCATTATTTTAAATCAATTTTTTCCCAACTCAATTATATAGTCCTTGCAATTTGAATAATACAATTATTTAGTCCCGTAATTTTAAATCTATCGGTTATTTAGCTCCTATTGTAAGTATTCTTTTTCTTTTGATTAACTTGACTAACAAAAAAGTTAATGAGAGGGGCTAAATAATTCATTGACTAAAAATAGGGGGCCTAACTAGTGTATTTTTCACAATAGAGGGACTAAGTAGTTAATTTTGTTAAAATGCAGAGACTAAATAATAGTTTTCCTTAATTTTAATTAAAAAAAAAAATTTTTTTTGAAGTTACGGTAAAATTGAAGTGGGGATCGGGGTGGGGACAGATTCGACTTGGGGATTGATCAGGTATTGCCACGTATATTTGAGGTACCCAAATCTGCATGTATATATATTTCAAGGGTAGTTCTTATAGTTTTGCTAATTTTCAATAGATTGCTTATCGTCTTCCTTGCACCTATGGCATTGGCTAGTAATTGTGAAATCTAATTTTATTTGGGTCTGATCAATGAAGAGTTCTGTGGCTCATTCAGGTTATCTGTTAGGACAGAAATTTCACTTCACAATCATGTCTTTAGCTGCTTTTGATTTCTGCAGTTGCAATATTATCCTCACCATCAGAGCACTGTCTTTATTAAATAATTGATCCTGGTAAACTTTGCAAGATTGGGAGAGAAGAGTACAAGTAAATATTTCTGTTATAGATCTATGACTCATGAACTCCGTTAGAGATATATAGAAATTATGTATGCGAATTAGCTTTGTTACTTATTTTTATGTTTCAGTCGAGATATTCTGCAAAAGTTGTGTTTGTATTTCGTTTTTTACGTAGTATCTTCTCCCCTGTGATGGACAGAGAAGTTGATATATGTATACATTGCTGAACTGCATTTCTTTTCCTTGTTTGTTAACAGAATATAGTGCATGGTGATATTAAACCTGATAATCTGTTGGTTACTCGTTCGGGTACTGTGAAGATTGGAGATTTTAGTGTTAGCCAAGTATTTGAGGTAATAGAATTGCTCCCCTCTTAATTTATTTCAAAAATAACTGGTTAATATGGAAACAAGATCTGTGGCGATATTCTTCATGTTGTTATTGTAGTTTAGAAACCTAAACCAGACTGGCCAGTTAAGCTGCTTAAATCAGGAACTGGCCAAGTTTCTGGTTGAGGTGTGGTTCAAACCCAGAAATGGTCAAACCACAGTTCTAGTTGGTTTAGATAGGTCCAACTGGTTGGGTGGGTTAGTCTTTGATCTTCATACGAAAAAGAATTTTGAATTTGGCAACACCAGGTCTTGAATCCAAGACCATTATCATTTTCCATAAGTTCACATATCACCAAGACATGAGAGTTTGATACTAGGATGGAAATAGGGTGATCTGCTTTGCAATTATTAGTGTACATGTTTTATAGGTTCGTTTGATTGATGCTGCATCTTGTGGGCATGCATTGTACTCTAATTAAAGACGTGTTTCTTGCTACTATGGTACCAAAATATTAATGACTAAGCAAAAAAATATTGTATACATGTAAAATAAACATAAAGTCTTTGACCCAAGTATGGGTTTTTTTGAATTCCTGTTTTAGGTGTACAGCAGCAGTATAGCCTGAGCTCAGTCAAAATACAGAGCCTCAATTTCTAACTCCAGTTTAAGTGGAGATAATCAGTATCTGGTCATTATCAACAGAACCTCAGTGTTTATGCTTATCATGGATCCATGTATATTAGCTGAACAATTTTTTTGTGGTCCAGTTCATTGGAACAGTGATTAATGCTTGCTCCCTGTATAGTGAGAAATGAATAATGGGATATTATGACAATTAATGTACTTTTTGTTGTGCAGGGTGATAATGATGAGCTTCGGCGATCTCCTGGGACACCTGTTTTCACAGCACCTGAGTGCTGTCTAGGTTAGGTTTCTAAGCTGATAAATGCTAGTAGTGATGCTTAAACTTGTAGGATTGATCTCTTTATGGTTCCTGGATTTTTCTCCTAAACAACAGGGCTGACCTACCATGGCAAAGCTGCTGACACATGGGCAGTGGGAGTGACTTTATACTGTATGATTCTTGGACAATACCCATTTCTTGGAGAAACTCTGCAGGATACATATGACAAGGCAAGCAAATTATGCTTTCTTTTTCCCTTGCAGAAGTTGGTCTTTTTCATCTGTGCTTTAATAAATGTTTGACAAGAGATTCTGTTCCCCACCTTTTTATTTTTTCTATTTTCTCCAGATTGTTAATAACCCTTTAGTGCTCCCGAATGAAATGAACTCGCAGCTGAAGGATTTACTTGAAGGACTTCTTTGCAAAGGTGGGTGATATTTATTCCTTTTCAGCCATGATTGCCTTTCTTTTTCCTTGGATCTCTGTTCTGAATTGAAAATTGTCTTTTTTGCAGACCCAAAGCAAAGGATGACATTAGATTCTGTAGCAAGTCATAATTGGGTCATTGGAGAAGATGGGCCAATTCCACAGCATCTATGCTGGTGCAAGCGTAATAGCCTTCAAACGAAATTCGAAACACACATGACCCTCATTGAATCCGATGAGACTCGTACTGACTAAGAATTGTTTCCAAGTATGGATTTTTTTTTTCCATGTATAGTAGGAAACCCAGGATTCTCTTTCATTTTGTTTTACTTTTTAAATTTGGCTTATCAAATATGAATGGAGACCAGTTTTTAGCAAAGTTTTCTGGAATATATGAGATTTGAGAGACAGTTTTCATGCTGGTGATTGAGCTTTTGAATGAAACAGAAGAATATGTAGGTCCTTGGGATAAGTTTCCATTAATATTTTTTCTTGTGTATTTGACCTGATATTGGGAATATGATATTTGAGGTGAGTTTTTGTCTGTAGAAAACCTGTTGTTTATTCTTTCTTTTTAGAGCCTTCACTCTGTTGTATGTTGTTTGTTCTGGTAGTTGGATCCATGATGAGAAGCTTTGGACTGATGCCCACCTACCTTTGTACAGATGAAGGGAGCCCAACATACCAAGAATATTAAAAATATTTACTTTTAATTGTTATTTTTAAATTTATTGGTAATAAACATATAAAATTATATTGTTTTGAACAATAAAGGTTAAATGATTTATTTATTAAAGATAAAAATATTTTTCTTAAAAAATAAAAAGTGAGAAATATGAAAAAGAAAGGAAAAAAAATAAATGGCAGCCCATTTAGAGAGAAGTAATTTGAAGACTGAAGAATCTTTTGGGGTAATAAGCTCAATGAAAATCATAAGGCAGAAGAGATTCTTTTGAGGGGGGAAGTAAATTCCGGAGTTAAGTACAGAAAGAAAGAAAGAAAGACTTGTTCATGCAGAAGCAGAAGCAGGTCTCTTCTTTTGTTGTCAGAAGACTTTCTTTCCCAATCTGAGAACCCCACTAGGATTTTCTGATTGTGCACAGAAAAAGAAAGGTACGTTTGTATAGTCCTCTGTTGTTTGAGTGGAGCCCTTCCATCAATCTTTGCACCACCTGGCGTGGCCCCTTCCACAATTCTTGACCCATCTGGGCTCTCCCTTTTTGCCCTTCCTGCCTGGGCTGCAATGTGGGGATTCCGTTCCCTTTCTAAACCCTGCAATTGAGGCTGGAAGATAAAAATACTTAAAAAAAAATTAATATTATTAAAAAAATAATTTAATTATTTTATGACTTTTATAATTAAAATATATTAAATTTAAATTAACTTTTAACACATTTTAATTAATATATTTAAAATGATACTTTAACAATGCCTATAAAGAATTGGTTCACTTGATAAAAACGATATATCCAATCTAATAGGTCTTAAATTTAAACAAAATAATTTATTATTTTTCTTAATTAATAATTTATTACTGTATGTATTATTTTTTTTAATTATTTTTCTTAAATTTAAACAAAATAATTTATTATTTTTCTTAATTAATAATTTATTATTGTATGTTAATAAAAGATGGAGTTGAAGAAATATATGGAGCAAGTGCAGGAAAAGTTATGAAAATGTACTGAGTGTTGTACTTGTTAGATCTTAATTCAATAAGAACCTGGAGATCACTCTGAAACACTTCAGTACTTGGTTGCCCTTTTTTACATTTTTATTTATTTATTTTGAAAAGTAGCTTTTTTTGACCTTTTGATGAGCTGGAAATTATTTTTAAATTATATTTCACATAAATTTAATTTCATGGATCCAAATATATATATATATATATATATATATATATATATATATATATATATATATATATATATATAAAGATTGTTAAGCTTATCATAAAATTTATTAATTATAAAATTAATGTTAAAAATATCAGCTATTTTTTAAAATATATAATTAAGAAAATTTTATTTTATTTTTTTTATGTATTTTTAAGTTTTTAGGATATATAGACGTAATGATAATGGGTAAATGATTTAATAATTTAAATAATTAAGGGTATGTTTGGTATTACTATTAAAAATATTGTTAAAAAATTATTTTTTTAAATATATAAATTAAAAAGTATTAAAAAATAATATAAAATTAAATTTGATAAGTTTTAATCATAAGAATATAAAAATAACAAAATAGCTTTTTTTAATTTTTTTAATAACATTTAAAATAATAATTTTATTCAAAAAAGTAGTTTGGACCCTTTAAATTTAATATCAAACAAACACTAAATTAATAATGAATTTTAATAATAAAATGAACCAAAATAGACCATGAGAGTAATTAAATTTAAATATTAAAAGAGAAATACTTGATTTATGGGAGAATTATTGTCTAATCTATGATATGGATTAGGGTTTTGAGAGGCGATGGTTTTCAATAAGTGAATCGGATCTTGAATATATTCGAATTTATAATCAGATCGGATAAGGAATTTATAATCAATTGAGCTTGTGTATATTTTTATTACAAAATATATATTTTTTATTTCATAATATTATTTTATTACAAATTTTATTACCTTTTTACTTTCATACTTTCTGTAAACACTGCTGTCGGAGCATATCTGTTCAATTCCAGAAATTCTGCAGCATATTCATCTACAGACCTGTCATTCTGCCTTAAGGCCTCAAAGGCCCACTGCTTTTGATCTCTGAAACTTTCTGGCACAAACCTGTTGATAAACAAATCCACAAACTGGGTAATATGTAGTCATACATCTATTGTCTAGGCATAGGCTCCATGACATGCTGCACATACTCTATGAGCCTCCTATCAGTCAACTGTAACTCCATCCTTGCCCGTTTGCAGGAATCCAAAAATCGATAGGTATCGTCTGACACATCATAAGTACCAGGCGCCAATTTCTTGAAATTAATTATCTGTTTGTAAGGTTCCCCCTTGGTGCAGTGGACTGCTGCTGTTGGGGAGGGTGGACTATATACTGTGCTATCATATCGATGGTTCTCTGCAAACCAGCTAGAGTAGCTGCCATTGGGTCCATGGGACCCTGTGCCATAAAAGATTGATCATAAACTGGTGGCAGCTGCTCTTCTACTTGAGCAGCTTTAGGCCTCTTACCCCGCCTCCTCGGGGCAGGCACCTCATCCTATGCAGACACCTCGTCAGGCACATCTGGTTCTGGTGCAGTGACAGCTCTCCTATTTCTACTTATTTTCCTGAAATTCAACGGCATTAGCCCACAAAATTTCAAAATGGCATGTTATATAACTCTATAGACTCATATTTATACACAATTATATAAGACAGAAACTATAAGCAAAGATGATAATGCAAGACGAATGTGGACCCTATTTTCTGCATGTGACTCCTAGTAGACTCTTTCCAACACTTTAGACAAATATTTCCTATAAATCTAGAGCCTAAGCTCTGATACCACATTTGTCACGACTCAACCTATGAGCCGAACCGGTACTAGGACCTGAGCCAGCCTAAAGCCGCTGAGGCCCGTAGTAAGCCTAACTATTTTTCAACCCAACTCTAAGGCCCATTTGGGCCCAATTTCAAGAATTCAACCGGACAGAGTCCGGCAATAAAATAAACCTTTTAACGATGAGTTTTTGAATCACCCGACTTGTAAACACAATATATAATCAATTGGGGAGCTCAGCTCACCCTTCACATACTCATAGTAACATAAAGTCAAATGGGAGCTCAGCTCCTTCATCGAGTCTAACATACATGCATATAATAAGTTTACAGGTCCAGTATGGCAAATTATATTACAGACCCATATCAAATAAATATTTCTAACACATGCGGAAACTCTAGGAGTTAACAGAATTATACAAATATTACAGACATTAATAGACAATATGCGAAGAAGAAAAATAGGTTAACCACAACAATAATCTTCCTATAGCCTTGAAAAATAATGAATAGGAGTAAGCGTTTGACTCAGAGAGTAAAATATCAATTTTAACCATAATCTCTATAGCTATCTAAAGCTAATGCAGCATGTGGAGTGAAATGCAACATCGTCATAAATTTCATAAAAATCACATCAAAAAGGCAATCTGGAGCACTCACACACCCAACACTATCAAACAATACATATATGGGAGTTGATCTCTTATACAGCCCTCTTAATCCAACCTCTACCAGCGAAAATCTCAAGCCGGACTTTCGCTTAATAAACCAATACGGGGTCCCAGCGAAGAACTCAAGCCGTGTCTACTCCGAAGGATCGAGTCCCAGCGAAGATCTCAAGCCGTGTCAACCTGTTTTGTCCATATCCAACACTATACCACACGCATGCCAACGCGCACACACTGCTCCAAATCACCACAAACAATATCCATGGCACTTCAACATTTACAAATGCAATGTAAAATGTGCTTAGTGTTTAACTACATAGATACATACATATAAGTGATGCATAGGCATGCTGGAACATATAATAATATTGAAATTATAATAAAATTAATATTTTACTCACAGACTCAACCGAAGTCACTGTGGCGGTTGGGCGGAGGAGAAAAGCTGTCCCGGCTCACCTGACAATTTTTATTATAATTATTTAGTACATTTGACTCAATAAAAGCTAAGAAAAAGACCAAAGATATCCTAAGTCATGTCGAAAATCCGGCAGAGTCTCTCCCTATACCTATGACCTACCCAACTTGCAAAAGGGCTTAAAATGCACTTCTATATCCACAAACCATACACTCACAACTCAATCACATCACACAGCCCCTCCTGGGCCCATCCAAACAGTTATCAATCATAATATATAAAATTACAGTTTAATCCTCATAATTTAACCATTTTGCAAAAACTACCCAAATGAGTTCTAAAAATTCTAAAACTTTGCCCCGTGGTCCTTAGCATCATTACTAAGCTAATGTAAAAGGAATTATAATTTTCTGAGCTACCACGAATATTTTATGAATTTTTATTCTAATTCAAGCACTAGAAAATTAAGAAAAAGCAAGGTTCGGGTTTATCTATGCCGATTCCGACTCTAGGGATGCGCTCGGGACATCTGACAATAGTGGGGTAGCCAAAATCTCGACCCAATTCTAAGACTTTTTCAGTAGCTGTCTGTCTGGCTAGAAATTTACAGACCTGGGCAACCGTCAAATTTCCGTGAATTGAAGGTACCTACATGAAGCCCACAACACGGGGGTTAGTATATAATTTTTACAAAATTTTCTAAGCTCATTTAGTATTTGGAAAAACACTACGAAGTTTCGTGGGACCCACCGAAAAATGATGTCAGAAAATTTTGAAATTTATATAGCTGTGAAGCTCTCGACAAGTATAGCGCTATGGTACTCTTGGTTTTCTCGTGGGATTCACGGTTTGCGAGAAATCTGGCCCAAAAGTCGAAATAGACTAAAACTTCCCAGACAAAAATTGGGCAAACCGCTCAATGAATTTTGGTGTTCTTAGTGTCTATGGAAAACTCTCGGGGTTTAGATGAGTTTAGACACAAGATCCGGCCCAAACGGTGGCCGGATCGGCCTAATTTCGGCTTGGAAGCTAAAACGGTGCACGCACGCAGGTGGGTTTTCGCGCGCGTTTTCCGCCGGCCTGGGACGTCGACCGGCCATGGGGAGGCACCGAGGCGGCGCGTCGGTGAGGTGGGGAGGGCTGGGTGGCAGTGGCGCGGTGTGGGGAGGAGGCAGGAGAGAGAAAATGGGAGAGAGAGAAAGGGCGACGGGAACGCACGGGGGAGAAGAAAAAGGAGAAGAAGGCCGGTCCTATCCAATCCGGTTCGATTCAGTCGGTCCGATTCAAGATATAAATTTTTTTTGTATTTTTACTTTACCTTGGGACCAAAAACAAAGTCCAAAAATTCCAAAAAAATTCTAGAAAACTCAAAAAAATTCATAGAATCCAAATATATTTTTAGTTTTGTCATGTGGTTTTTAATTTAATTTTTAAAATTCATCAAAGTTTTATATTTTCAGAAAATCGAACCCGATTTCTAAAATCTGAAAAATTTTAAATAATTTCCTAAAATTTAAATAAAATAAAATATTAATATTTACTCATAAAATAATAAATTTAAAAATTAGGGGTGTTCATAAATATTGAAATTTCAATATTTAATAATAGTATTTTAAATTGAAATTTTTCATGTAAAATTTAAAATAGAATATTAAAATATACGTAAATATAACCTAATTATAAATGTTAAAAGTTTGATTTTAAATAATTCAAATTCAATCAATTAAATTTATTTATTAATATATATTTTTAATTAATTTTTAATAATTTATTAATTGAATCATTTGCCAGCTGATTAAATCAATAACTGAATTTTTTTCAAATCAACCTTTAAAACTAAAAATAGTCCAATCTCACACTTAATTTTTTTTATTTATTATTTATTTAAACAGTACTTTTAATTTATATATTATATTATGTCCATTCATACTTTGACACATTACGGTTTATAGATGATTTAGGTTTCGTTTATTTCACGAAAAATAATTTATATATATATAATTTTTTTAAAAATATATTTTTCATGAAAATATTTTTTATCATTTGATTATAATGTTAAATTAATATTATGTATTTATGCTAGATATTTATAAGTATTTTTATATTTTAAAAGATTATTAAAGTCTAAAAAATAAAAAAATAACTTTCATTCTTGAGAAGAGAAAGTTATTTCCCTTAAAAATAACTTAATTTTTCTTTTAACTGAAAAAATAATATTTAAAAAAAATATTATTCATGAAATAAACTGAATTTTAATTATTAAAAAATAAAATTTGAGAATTCATATTTATGTTTTGTTTGAGAAAGGGATGGGAGAGCAAAAAAGTAGATGAAAGAATAATAAATGAATTCTCATCCATACCATTTACCAACTTCTTTAATTAAAGTGAAAAATTAGATGAGAAATAGATATCATAATTAATTTTTTATAGGTATATTTGTTTATTAGGCATGATTAAAAAGATATGATTTTTTAAATTAAATTTATTAGAATTAGAAAAATAAAAAAAAATTAAAAAATAAACAGTATGGGCATTGATATGAAAGTTAGGTTTTAAAAGTAGACTAAAATCACATGTTTCATGTTTAGAATAGATTAGATGCAAATTGGTCAACCCATGGACTGGGCATGTGATAGAGAGTCAATTTCTATCATCTCTTTGTCTGCTGATGCTAACATGAATTTTCCTCTTCATGAGTTTATGGCCAAAAGCACTTTGTATTAATTCCTTTTTCCAATTTTCTTCCTTAGCATGTGATGCCCTCTTTTGAATTTTCATGGTCTAACTTTAATCTTCTTCCCATTAATTAATTAATATCACAAAATATATATTAAATCCATTTAAAATAAATTATTTATAAAAAAAAATTAAAAAAGAATTCTCATATAATTTTATTTCTTTTAAAATGAAAAATTTTTTAAATTAAAAAAATAAATTTTTATTCTAAATATGAGAAATAATAAAAAAAATTAATTAAATTGAAATTTCATAAAATTTTACATTCCAAATAGGGGATAAAATCATTCAATTAATGATATATTGATTGAGTAAATAAATTAAAAATTTTAAAATTATATAATAAAATAATTAAAATTTTTATTTTAATTTATAACTCTTATTAAAGAGAGTTAAAAAAGAATTTAATGACTTCCATTTAAATTGTACATTCATTATCAATTTAATTTTAATTTAAAACTTATATCTTTATCATATTAATGTCAATTTTTTAGAAAGTATGAAAAGGTTTTTTTAATATATAGTGCTCTAAATTAGATCATAATTTTTAATATTAATATTATTAATTATAAATATTATTTTATTAATTAAATGAATTAAAAAAAATTAAAATTCAATGTTCATATGTCTCTATGCCCTATAAAGAAATTTTTTTTCTCTATTTTTTTTTTCATGACAAACACTTTATTTATGTATTTTTTAAGAAACCACAAAGGCATATGATGCAAAGAAAAGTTGTTAAGTAGAACCCACAAAGAAGTATCAAAGATAATCAACAATGACTTTAATAAAAGCCATATATATATATATATATATATATATATATATATATATATATATATATATATATATATATATATAAAGAAGTGGGGTTCTACCAAAAAAAAAATTAAGAATCATGGTGTAGTAATTAAATGGGTTCAATGACCTGCATGTGATGTTGTTGATCACCTTTCATCACTATCTAAAATTATTTCTTCCTCTTTCATGTGATTTTGTTGAAACCAATATAAATATAGGCATTCACTTTCACATGGATTTTGATAGGGTATCTACTCATGAAATTGGTGTTGTTCATCTAAAGTATATGAGCTGTTGCCCATCATTTGCCTCATACATTAAAAGCACAAAGGAACAAATATGGTAGAGGGGATAGATTGAGGAAATGAGCCCAACAACTCTTAAGTTAATGCCTCACTAAAGCTCTCTAGCTCTCTCACTTTCTCTCTTCTCTTTTTGCATACATCAATAGAATGAACCCAACAACTCTCTAAGTTCAAAATACTTAGAATTGCCTCATTTTTTATACAGTCAAGAGTCAAAACTCTTTTTTTTTTTTTTTTTTAATTATTCTAAGGCTCCATTTGTCTTATAGAAAATATTTTTTACATTTTTTTGCGTTTGAGGTACTCAGAAAAATGAGTCAATAGAAAATATTTTTCTAGTTAAAGGAAAAACTAAATTATTTTTAAGAAAAATGACTTTTTTTTAAAAAAAAAAATCATTTTATATTTTATAAATTTTAATAATCTTATTGAAATATATAAATATTTATACATATATGATATAAATATATACCATTAATTTAACATTGCAATCAAATATTGGAATGAAAAACATTATTCATATATATTATTTTTTTATAAAATAAACAGAACCTAAATGCTGTTAAAAAAAGTAATTTGGAAAAAACTATGTTTTTATGAATAAAACTTATCAAATTTAAATTTTAAATTATTTTTAATACTCTTTAATTAATATATTTATTTTTTTTAATCTTAATTTCAATAACAATATCAAACAATACTATATTTTTTAAGCTCTAATATGGGTGTCCTATTTTCTTCATAAAAGTTATAATGGTTGTTGAACCTAAAACTCTATAGTGTGTGTATGTGTATCTTATTGATAAGTAATTAGAGTTTCTCTTTAGCAACTTTGCTTTGTGTTGTGGATACTTAAGAATAGGTAGCCAAAGATAGAAACTTATTTATAAGGTGCAATAAAAGTTAGTAAAGGAAGATGCTTAGTGCTTCAATGCTTCCATGTTTATCTTTAAAAACATAGCAATCCAAATATTAACTACCAGAGAAAATGAGAGCCTTGAATAATAATAATTGTGGCAATCCCTATCATAATTCTTTCCTCTAACACTTTGGTAGCAAAAATTTAAAATTTTCTTATAACAATTAAAGGGATTAAAAAAAATTATGATAATAAGCTTCATTCTTATATTTAATTAATATAAAATAAATTCACCATAATTAATATGGTTCTAAAATTATAGCATTATTTTGTTATTATTTTCACTTTCTTAAATGCTATTAAAAATATTTTTAAAAATTATTATTTAATTATTTTGCTGTTATATTATTAAGGATAAAGTATAATTTAGTATCCCATATTTTAATTTTTTTTAACATTGAGTGCATTTTTTTTTCTTGTCAATTAAGGATAAAAATTTTAATTCTATTTTTAATATAAATATCACAAAAATATATTTTTTTAAAGCTAAATATAAATTAAGAGAAGTTGATAAAGAAGGCAATTTTGCTTCTATTTGCGTGCCGCCTACAAAAAATCTAATAAGAGAAAACGGCGAAAAATTATGGAATTTTATGGAAATATGAAAACCTTTAGGGACCTTTTTGAAAAACAAAAACTACAGCATTTCAGTTTTATAACGCACCCTTTCTCTTTATCAGTTCTGCTTCTTTCTGATACTGCTAGACAAAACTATCTCAGGTTACCTCTTTCTTTTGCGCTCGCCGGACTCCGGCGACATTTTGCACGGTACACGTTTGGCGGAAAATTATACGGTGAACCGAAATCCGAGATCCGGTCCTTGTCTAATTATTTCCGGTATGCTCACCAATTTTTTATGTATCTTACTCTGTAACTCTTCCTTATAGCTAGCTTTATAGCCTTCGACCGATTAGGATTCGAATCCTTTCATGGGATTGGATTTGGATCGGACCTGAAAAATTACAGCCTTAGTTTAGTTAATTAATTGGATGATTGTTTGTTTACCCGTTCAAGTTTATATGTTTTTCTTGTTGGTTAATTTAATTTATCATATTTGTTTTTATATTTATTGTTAAATGAATATTTTTCATAAATTTTCAGGTAATAATTCTGTTTGGATTGCTGGAAACCTATTGGAAAATTTTCCCGGCAAATCTTGGTAATTCGGTCATATGGGATTCTGTTGTATCTTTGTTGGTGATTGTTTTCTCTATACTTTCGACGTAATTGCTCAAATTTCGACCTTCTGGTATTTTTTGTAGAATTTACATAGAAAAAAGCGGGTTTGTTTTATATAATTTGCTAGGGATTGGGTTGGAAGTGTGAAATGGTGGTATACAGTATTGATTTGTTGAATTGATGGAAAGGATAAACAGACGGAGACTGATTGTCTTCAAAGATCGAAATTTGTTTTCAGGGTATTGGGAGCATAATCAAGAACTGTGGCATAAGTGTAATTGTTTGATGATTAATCAGGGTTGTTTTCCTTTAGGAGAACTTGCCTGATTTTTCTTCGGATGATAACAAAGATTGGTTAATATTAAAATCTGCTTATTTAGATTACAAATTGATGGAGGAAGGAGAGGAAGTAATGAGTCATTCAAGAATAAATACAAGGGGAGGAGTAAATGATGGTCGTTTACGATTAGGATCAAGTGATTCACTCCTCCCTGGTCTTATTGATGATGTTGCATTGAATTGTCTGGCCTGGGCTTGTAGATCAGACTATGCCTCATTATCATGCATAAACAAGAGGTTTCATAAGCTAATTGAAAGTGGATATTTATATGGGCTAAGGAAGCAATTGAGAATCGTCGAACATTGGGTGTATTTAGTTTGTGACCCAAGGGGATGGGAGGCATTTGATCCTGTGAGAAAGAAATGGATGGCTTTGCCCAAGATACCTTGTGATGAGTGTTTCAATCATGCAGATAAGGAGTCATTGGCCGTGGGCAGCGAATTGCTTGTTTTTGGGCGTGAGTTGTTTGATTTTGCTATTTGGAAGTATAGCTTGATTCGTCGTGCTTGGGTCAAGTGTGAAGGCATGAATCGTCCCCGGTGTTTGTTTGGATCGGGTAGCTTTGGTTCTATTGCTGTTGTTGCAGGAGGCAGTGATAAGAATGGAAATGTTTTGAATTCAGCAGAGTTGTATGACTCTTCAACAGGCAAATGGGAAATGCTACCAAACATGCATTCACCACGTAGATTGTGCTCTGGATTTTTTATGGATGGCAAATTCTATGTGATTGGTGGGATGTCAAGTCCCACTGTTTCATTGACTTGTGGGGAGGAGTATGATTTTGAGACAAGGAAATGGAGGACTATAGAGGGTATGTATCCAAATGTTAATAGGGCTGCTCAGGCTCCTCCGCTTGTTGCAGTTGTGGATGACCAGCTATATGCTGTTGAGTATTTAACTAACATGGTGAAGAAGTATGACAAGGTGAAAAACACTTGGGATGTGTTGGGGAGGTTACCTGTGAGGGCTGATTCTTCAAATGGTTGGGGTTTGGCTTTCAAGGCTTGTGGAAAGGAACTTCTAGTTGTGGGTGGGCAAAGGGGCCCAGAAGGTGAAGCTGTTGTGCTTAACTCTTGGTGTCCAAAATCTGGAGTCAATAATGGAACTTTGGATTGGAAGATTCTCGGTGTGAAAGAGCATGTTGGTGTGTTTGTTTACAATTGTGCTGTTATGGGTTGTTGAGGATTCTTTTAGATTGACTCAACAGAGGGTACAGGTTACTCCAATTTGACCTGTCCTTTTAGGGTGCTGCCTGAACGTTTATTTGATTGACTATAATTAATTTGTCACTGAGATAGCACTTCTCTATATGACAATCTGGCTTCATTTCTTAACATCCCTGTATTTTACTTTGTGTTTCACTTTAAGGTTCTGCATTTTATTTGCTTTCGAGTGTACTGAGTAGGGTTTTACTCAGGTAATGCTCTGTTCTCTCTTCTTCTATTTTCTTTTTCCTCTGTTAAGTTCTATTTCTGACACAGTTAATAAATTGAAAATCATTATCATTTCCCGATTTGGTGTGATTCTTTTGTGCTTGTATCCAGCACTTCTTCATTTGTTCTCCCAATTAGAATACACTTCTTTGTTGTCCTTGGCACAAAGCAAGAAATTAATTGAAAGAGCTGGTGATTTCAGCTGGGAAATTTTATTATAAGTTGGGATAATCACATCATCTGAAGACATTTTTTCTTAATTTACTTAATTAATAATAATAATGAGAAGAAAATCTGTGAACTCAGATACGATTAATGTGCTTTCATTTCATCTGTGTTCTCCTGGCTCAAATTACCTCTGGTAGCAATCTTTTCCTATTTTTGTTTCACATTTTGTTGCATATATAATTCAACACTTGCATCATCTCCTTCATATGTTAACATGCTTTACCGCACTATATTTATCATCACATAAGTGGTGTAAGCTTATTTGAGAGCATGCAAGCATGATGAAAACATTGATTATAGTCCATAGTTTCTTCTTCCTCAGTCTGTTATGAAATAATTTCTGTTTAACTGTAAAGATGGACATTTTTACGCTGATGATGTCTGAATTAAATCATTCTGAATGGTGCGCACGCATGTTGCTTTTATAAGTTAGTACTGAACTTGTAACATATGACATCACCTTTATATCCACCAGAAGATGGTTTCCTTAGCTTCTTGGACTTCCCATCTTCCTCCACTTCTCTTTCCCTCACCCTCAATTGTTTTTCCTTACTGTACTCTAAGACTTAAACGAGTTATCTAACTCAAGGGAAAGCTCAGTATTTTTTTTTTTTGACAGAGAACACACACAGAACAAGGACAACATACACCCTCTTACTAAAATTGAAGATGTTTTTGCTGATATGTGTGTATGCATAGGGATGGATCCAATGGTGCATTGGAATTGGTTCATAGAAAACCATTGCTTGTTTAATGGGAAATCTACAGTATAGTTCTGTGTTAAACAAATTATCAATTATGGCTATGAATTTTGACATTGATATTAAAATTAATTGAATTTGAGAGTTGCATTTTAAGTTAATAATTTTTTTTAATATTTTTTTTTAATTTAAATTTAGTTCTTGGTGAATTAAAAAATATAGATATTATTATAAATTATATATTTTAATAGAGGAATAATTTTCTGTAATATAATCTAGTGGGAAATTTCAAAGGATAAAGCAGCCAAGAATGAAAAAGCGCCGAAATTCAAAGATTGATTATTCTTTAAAGCTTTAGATGGGCGGGCTTAACAATTGACATTGCGACCAGCGCTGCCCACTCCTGGAGAAAAAGCAGCTGCCGTTATTCTCTAAGCGTCTCTATTCCATCAAATCCAAATTGTCTCGGGGATTGGGAAGACGTAAGGATTTCAATCTCTCTGTTTCTTCACATGTCTATTTGATGCATCACATCTCTATTTATTTTATTTTAAGAAATTTTTTTTTAATATAAAAGCTAGCTATTCAAATTATAAAATTTTCGTTATCTTTAAAAATTTCTAAAATACTTTAAAAAAGCATGAGATTGTGCGTTGAAGTTTGGTAGCTCTGGCGTGGTTCGGGTTAAAATTAAAATCGAACCAGTCAAATCAGAAATTAAAATTGATAAACAGTTCTTAGTTCTGAATTGAATTAGAATATTAAAACTCATGCGGACTTGCTCCCAATCCATTTTAAGGCCTCCGTCGGCCACGGACCAGAACCAAGATGTGGCTAGGGCTTTGCTGAACTAGTTGATCCAATATTATACTTTAGTCCATCCCAATACTATCATGAAGAGTTTTTCTTTGAAAAATTAAAGTAATATTTTGTAAAAATATTTTTTATAATTTTTTAATATTTAAAATATTAAAAAAATGAATTAATGAAAAATATTTTTTTAATAAAAGAGAAAATTAAATTATTTTTAAAGAAAAATTTATATATATATATAATATTATTATTAAATATGAGTCGTATACACGTAATCCCTCGAGTAAATGGCTGGTTCTTTAGGATCCTACATCGGTTGTTGATAATGTGTGTGTGACTTATATGGATTAGCATGTCTTAGTAAAATTATCATGGTTTTATCAAGAAATAATATTATAATTAAACAATAGAAAAATATTTTTTAAAAAATAGTTTTATTTTTAATTTATAAATTATTTTCTGGTAAAAAATTTTAAATCTTTTCAATTGTACAAAAATAAAAGGTGAAGGAGGTTATGAGGCCATTATCAAAGGGCGATTTTTCTTGGCCCAAAATCAAAATGAAGAGCCTATTAGGCCGAAAACCCATAACAGGAAGTGGGTCCACACAATCAATCATCCCAATCTAGCATGAGGCCCAAGCAAACAATGTCAATATCCCCTACACGTCTGCCACGTGACCCTTATTGCGACATGACGTGGCATACCACTCTTTTTGGGGTGGATCAGCTAAGCTGTCAAGCAAGCAAATCGCCAACCGCTTCGCGTCGTGTCCTTGTAAAAATCGCTGTTTCTGGTGGCTTCTCTTAAACATCATCTCGCTTTTATTTTTGTTCTCTTTAATTGTTTACATTTTCTTCCTCGCTTTTCTCGTCATCCAAACACCAAACTTTTCACAGAATGGGAAATTCAGCAAGCAATAGCCGTAGGTATCATCACCACCGACCAGCAGCTGCGCCGCAGGCCCCAGTCACAACTAGCCAATACGCATTTGCGGCCCCATCTCAGTATCCAAATCCTAATATTCCTTACCATTATCATCAGTATCCTCCTGGATATTACCCGCCTCCGCATGTGCCGTTTGGTCCGGTTCCTCATAATTTCCATCGTTATCCTTGTGGTGTTGCTCCGCCGATGGTTTCGCCTCCCGTTGAGTATCAAAAGGCGGTTACAATTAGGAATGATGTGAATATAAGGAAAGATAGCATTAGGGTTGAGGAGGACGATGAGAATCCCGGAAAGTTTCTCGTCGCGTTCACTTTTGATGCCACTGCCCCTGGAAGGTAATTTCCCGATGATACATTTTTTCCCCGTTAATTGCTATTGCTGGATTTGATTTCTCAAATTGATGAAAAAGGCGAAGCTACAGTAATGTTGGGGTTTGGTTTCTAGTGCTATTTATTTGAGAATGTTAAATCCCAGATTGCTGATGAGGTTGTTTATAAGCGCTAATTGCCTTGACTGGGTAAACTAGGTGGATTGGAGTATCTTCTTGGAGTGAGCTTCAAATGATGATAATATTATCTCAGAACTGTTTAGTTTTGTCTGCTTATTGGAGCCTCATTTTCCCAGTTGCAGGGAAGTTAATATTTGAGAAAATTGAGCAGTCGGAAGAAGTTTTGAACTAGGGTTATTTTTTCTTCTCTTTATCTTACTCTCAAACTGTTTTGTCCTGATCAGCTTGAATTCTTTTTCATTTGATTATTTAAATTGAAGTGTTTGACTTAAATGAATGATGATCCTATAACACATCTAATTGTCATTGGCATGGTGTATTTATTTTTTTTCCTTTTCCTATTTATGTGACAGCATTACAATTGGGTTTTTGGCTAAAGAAGGTGCAAACTGTGACGTGATAGCAACAAAACCTGTGAAGGTATCGTTTGAGCAAGGTCTTGATCAGAAGTTTAGACAACCTTCTGGAACAGGGATTGATTTCTCAATGGTTGAGGATGCAGAGTTAAAGAAGGAGGGTGCTGAAGGGGTTTATCCTCTTATGGTGAAGGCTGAGGTGTGCCCATCAAATAATGATGAATTGGAAGCTAATTCATCTGGAAATTCACAGATCACGTTGGCTGTGTTTGATAAGAAAATGAATGATAAGTACATTGTCCGGGTTATGAAACAGATCCTATGGGTGAATAGCACGAGATATGAGTTGCAGGAGATTTATGGGATTGGGAACTCTTTGGAAGTTGAATCTGATGAGAATGATTCTGGAAAAGAATGTGTCATCTGCTTTTCGGAACCACGAGATACTACTGTCCTCCCATGCCGACATATGGTAAACAGTAATACTGATACTTTTTCTAAATTTCATGTCCCTTTCATTTTTAAGAAAATTGCAAGATGTTCTATTGATCACATTTAGACAATAAAGACACCAATTTTTCATCTCTCTTGAACTTCATTTGTTCCAATCAGCACTTGTTTTCCTGTGGTCTTGTCTGTGACTAGAGTCGGTATGGCCTCTGGCCTTTGATGCTTGTGTTGACTGCGTGACGCTCCATGCCTATAGGGAAGTTAACAAATGTTCCTGAACTTATATTAATGACAAAATTGTTAGGGCTTTTGAAAGACTAAATTATTATTTAGTCCTTGTATTTTAATGAAATTAACTATTTGATTTCTGTATTCTGAAAAATACACTATTTAGACCCTATATATTGTTTTTATTAAACTGTTTAGTCTGTTCCACAATTTATTTTTGTTAATCAATACTAGTCAAATTACTATGTAGTTTTTCTATTTTAGTGAAACTAATTAGTTAATCTATATATTTTGGAAAAACACATTAGTTGATTCATATAATTTGACTCAGTTAATTATTTAATACTATAATTTTTTTTTACACCTAAACTACTATATTTCTTTCTCCCCTTATTTCTCTGTTATCCTCATTTATTTCTTTTTCTCTATGGTTCTTCTTCTCTACATTTACATCCCTTTTCTCCTTATTCTCTTTTTATTTTTATTTATTGATAAAAATGGTACAAATTATTTAAAAAAAAAGTTAATTAGTTTCAGTAAATATATATTTATTCAGATTTAGCCTTTACATAGCAAATTTCTATTTTATTCAAGAATATATTTATCAAAATATTGTATTTTTCAAAATATATAGGCTTATTAATTAGTTTCATAGTAGTGTTTTTTAAAATACTGGATTAATTAATTAGTTTCCTTAAAATAGAGAAATTAAATAATAGTTTAAATAACAAGAATAGTGAATATTTGGCGAAGAGACTAAATGGTTTAATGGAAGTAAAATATATGGATTAAATAATGTAGTTTTTTAAATATAGAGACTAAGTAGTTAATTTCTTTAAAATATAAGGACTAAATAATTATTTTCTCCTTTTGAAATGAGTGATGTTATGCAACTATCTTTGTCTTATCCCATAGGTTGTGGTGGACTAGACAGTTGAGCTTGTGGTCTGATGGACAATCCCAAATTTCTTCCATCCCCTCCATCCAACTTTTGAAATCGAGAGAAGTAGCGTGCATCATTATTGACTTTGTTAATAGCCCACTCTATCTAGATGTGTAGCGTTTATGGTTCTCGCTTGATAGACATCCAATTTGATTTTTTGGAAATCTGAGTATGCATAGGATATATCTTGCTTATGGCCGTTTTATCTTCTATCTATGCAGTGTATGTGCGGTACATGTGCCAAGGTTTTGCGATTGCAAACAGATCGATGCCCCATCTGCAGGCAACCAGTTGAGCGCCTCCTGGAAATTAAGGTGAAGGAGGGAAGTGATGAATGAAGATTATCTACTGGCAAGGGTTTCTGGTTACTTGAGAATTTCTTTAATTTCTCTCTTTCATGTCTTCACTTCAGAAATGGAAGATGTGGTATGAAGATTTTATTTCCTTATCTCGCCCTAATGCAATTCTTTATGATCAGAATTGCATCGTAAATAGTGTAGTCAGTGGCTTCTTATATATACACAAATATATTCCTATTTTATAAGTTGTTCTTCAGCTACAGAACATTACCTTGTTGGTTGTTTGCTGATCAAAAGTTATCATGCAAATAAATAGTTTCTACCAAGAAATTATGGTTGATTTGCAGCATTGTGTTAATCTTGCTGGTCTCATTGTTGATCTGTGAAGTTGATTATCCACAACCAGCATTATGCTTTTATGCTGAAGCTGAACCAGTGTTATTAGAATTATGATAATGAAGTGTGTGATAATTCAATATTTAAAATAATATTATAAAAATTATAAAATTAACGAATAAAGATGGTAGCGTTAAGCATAAACATCAGTGTGGCGGAGAATTTTGGGTGTCGGAAAGGCTCTGAAAACCCAGCGGAATTCTATCTTGTGGATGTGGAATGTTCTTCGAAAGCTGAATTGGAGAACTTATTGAAATTTTTTGGTTTCAAAAATCCAAAAGTGAAATGGATTAATGATGGGGATGAGAATATAACAGAAGGAATGCTCTTGCTTCTGTGCCAAGTGTTTGAATGATTAAGCGATCTCTGTTTGACACGGTTTCGCGTAAGGCACTGGACTTGATATTTTCGTGAGAAAATTATTTTATTTTGTATTTTAATGGTTATATACATTGTTAAGGTGAATAATGCTTCTGTGCCAATGGTTGAAAGGCTTGATTCAAGATTTGTTAATTTGAGTTGTGTTGATATTTGAGAAAAATCAGTAATTTCATGTGATTTTATTGGCAGTAAAACAAAAAAAATTATAATTAGTATTGTAATATAATTAAATCAATAAAAGAAAAGTGATAAGTAGTATTTGCAAAGTTTTTTTTTCTCATTTTTGTAGTATTTTGTGTAAAATGAGCAATAATATGTCAAATGAAAGAGAAGAAAGTCATTGAGGGAGCAAAATTTTTTGAAGTCCATTATTATTATTATTAAAATTTTTTTAAAAATTATTGTTTGTTATTAGTTATTATTGATTTTGGAAAATGTTTTTTATATAAACGAAAAGTCTTTTTATGATATAATTCTCCTATACACTAAGAATTTTTATTTTTTAATCAAAACCATTTAGTAGAGTTGTTTTTTTTAGTAGAGTCATCTTTATATAGTATAAAATTGAATAAAACTTTAAATATTAAAATTAAAAAATAAAAAATATTTATGTACAATGAATATAATAATTAAAATAGTTATATTTCTAAAATTATAATTACTTATATATAATTAGTAAATTTAAATTTAAAAATTATTAATTGATCAAATAAAAATAAAGAAAAATAAGAGAGAATTTCAAAAATACTATAAAATTTGATAAAGTTTTAAATGTTAAAAATCACAAAATAAAAAAATAGTCAATATAGTATAATCAATGTCAATAAATATAATAATTAAAATAGTTATATTTTCAATGTTATAAATAATTATATATAAATATTAATTTTTAAATTTAAAAAATCTTAATTAGCCTAAAACTATAAAAAGAAAGGACAAAATTTAAAAATTTTTAAAAATAAAAAAAATGCTAATCAAAGAGATGATCATTCTCTCTCTCTCTCACTCTACATATATTTTTATATATCAGTTCAAATTGAAACACACGTAGGTCACGACAACCAACGGCTGTTAACTCCAAGCTGATAAGGTTGACTTACACTATTCATTAATTTCAACCAATCTGCATGCGCATAAACAGGCAACCATGGAGGGGTCTTTAGTTCTATGCCCATCACCGATTATAGGCCACATAATATCCATGGCAGAGCTTGGCAAGATCATACTCCCTTTGCATTCATATACTCGTTGTCTTCGCCCCTCACAGTGTCGATCCACTGTCTCTTATTTGCTCGAAATGTTGCTTTTGTATCTGTTGGCAACGAGCTGAATGTATTATTGCACATTTAGTAATGCCCCGATTGATCAAAGCCTCATGATGGATTTCTTTATTGAAAATTTATTATTATGGCTTCATTTTAACTTTTGATGTTTTGATTGTTGAATACTAATTCTTAGAGGTTTAATTGTGATCGCATTTATACTACAAATCTTGGCGCAAGTGCCGGAACATGATTGCTCTCTCACATCACCCTCAACACACATGGTTGCAGTTGTGTCTTCTATACTCATGGGAGTGATGGGCTCTGATTTCTTGACGTCGAAAAAGATATTTCCTGCAGATGTTGTATCTCTGTTCGTTGGTAATGATTGATGGCTACATTCATGGAGTTCTGTGAATTTTCTGCAAATGTTTAATAGTTGAGGGACTTATTAGGATAGAAAAAAATTTTAAGGGCTTTTTTACCAGAAAAAGGCTTTTGGCTAAATGAATAAATGTTCATGTGGTGTCGGCTGTAATTAAGGACATCGGCTGTCATTAAGGACATCGCCTCGTATTCAGAAAAGGAACTCTCTGCAACTGAAATCCTAAACCCCTTCACTGTAATCTCTTAAGCAATGAGCCCCCAACGATTCACCTATTCAAATCCATGAACATGAACAGCCTCAACTCTACAATCCTGAATCAACGGGCTCCAACAGTGGCGATAACCGGGGCGAGAAGCGAAAGCGAGAGGAGACAGCGCAATCAGAAATGGAAGAAAAAGTTGACCCTTCACTTAATCCGTACTGTAAAACCTCCCTCTGTTCGTATTTCAGGCGGCGCTTGGGATCCTGCTGCCACGGCATTAAGTGCAGGTACGCGCACGGCGAGGAGGAGCTCCGTCCGCGGCCTGATAACACTTGGGACCCAACCTCCGAGCGGGCGAAAAAAGCGATGAAATTGGAGGATAATGGTGATAAATGTGAGGAGAGGAAAGCGGAGGAGGTTATGATGACTGAATGGCTTGTCGATGTTGGTGAGGGTGGTGAAGGTGAGTGTTTGGATCCAGGGCTTAGTAAGTGCTTGGTACATCTACCCAGGAAGTGGACTTCGGATAACCTGAGGAGCTTTCTCAATGAGCAAGTAAGGTTTTTTTTTTTTTTTTTTTTTTAATTAATTTATTCTAGTTGTTATAGAAGTGCCAAGGCTAGATTTTGTTTCCCTTTATGACCGGAGTAACAACAATATATAATCAGAGAAAGTTAGTAGACTGTTGATTGCATATTGAAGCATGTTGATATCTGACACTACCCTTATATAGGAAACGGCCGTCTGCACGGGTAATTAAATCATCATGTTCCTCCCCAAAGATACATTGTTCGAGCTCTTGCATGCAGTTGAGTACCCCAAACCAGAGATGTACAATGATCACAATAATTTAGAACCAGTAGAATAAATATGCCTTTGCTAGTTAAAGTAAAGGGGCTAAATTGTAGATATCAGCTTTTGTTTTTTAAGGTGTAACTGTGTTGTGTGTATTGAGAGTCAGCCACTAATAACAATTAAATCCCTACAAAATCTACTCAAATAAAACAACACTAACGTAAATAATAATAATAATAATAATAATAATAATAATAATAATAATAATAATAATAATAATAATAATCTAACATTTAACACTTAATATTAATTTTATTTAATTTTAAATAAAATGATCCTACAAAAAGTTTGAGTTTTATGGTTAAATTCGAGATCTTAACTTGATCAAAATCTTGTTCATTTTTAGCCTATAATTGACCAATTATAACCCTAGAACTTTAGAAAATTGAAACAAGTGAAGAAAAGCTGAAGTGGTCATTGCATGCTATAAAGGGCTTTTACAGCGGTACCAAATCAAGTGTGTGTGTGTGTGTGTGTGTGTGTGTAGGGTATGTAGCGGTGGAATAGTTGTGTTTCTCTTCTCTGATTTGAAAAGCTTTTTCTTTGCAACATGAGCATGGACTATGTGTAGTTATATTTACCTTTTTGTGATTCCTAGATTACTTGACAGTGCTTTCTGTCTTATTGGCATACCCAATTACTGAAGATCTTGTCTAGGTCACAAGAAGTTGTTCAAATTTCTATGTTGTGCTGTTGGGTGTGTTCAATCTTTGTATATGGAAATTCAGATTCTATTGTGAGATAATTGAGTTCTTATTGATAGTAAAGCAACTGTATTCTTTTTCAGGGTGTTTTCTTCAAAATGGCAAAGAAAAAGAAAGGCATGGTTGTAGGTTTTGTGACTTTTGACACAGCTGACCAATTGAAAATAGCAAGTGAGGTATCCCTCTGTTTCATGTATACCCAAAATGGGAACTTCATGAACATGCAATAACCTTGCTGAGAAATGTTCGTAAAAATTTGAATTTTTGAATGTTATAGGAGCTGGAAAGAAGAACTATTGGCAACAAGAAAATGAAGGTTGCTGATGTGGTCCTCCGATCACATGACAAGAAAATAAAATCTGCCATGGCCGGTGACATTGACAATTCAAGTTCCAAGGCAAAAAGTGCCCGTGATATAGTGACTCCCCTTGCTCATATGCCATATGAAGAGCAGTTGGAGCACAAGAAGAACTCTATTATGCAAATGCTAAAAAAACTTCTTAGAAACACTTACTCCTTTATTATTTTATAATTTCAAAATACCATATCTTGGATTCTGACATCTTAGCAAACTGAACTTTTACATTTTTATCACAGGCTAGAAATGCACGTAAAGCATGTCCAAATGGCATTTCTTTGCCTGAATGGGTTCTCAAGTCCAGGGAAATAGGTTGTATTTCCATTCTAAATTTCCAAAAGCCATCATTCCGGAATCCGGGGAGCTACTCTGTTTGTTATAACAATATTTTCCTGATAGTTCAAGGAGGCGTTTGCTTATGAAATTTTTGCTTCATAACATTTTTACTTGCTTTTGTTTCTTTTGCTTCCATTCTAATTCAATACTGTATGAGATTGTCAGGGACTCTGATGACTCCTTTTTTATTATTATTATTATTTTTGTAATCTATTTTTTAAAATTTCATAGGTGGTCTTGCCTGCAAACTTGAGGGTATACTGGAATCACCACTTGTGAATGGTTACTGTAATAAATGCAAGTTTTCAGTGGGATACTCTCTTGAGGGAAAACCTATTGTTGGGTTTATGCTAGGAAATTTTAGGTAATTTTTTCTCCCTCTCTCTGTGTCACGGATGAGGCTTTGCCCACCATCACTATTGTTGTTGAAAACTTAGCACAATATATTCAGAGATGGGGTGACAGCTGTAGAAGAACCTGTTGACTGCCCAAATGTTTCTAGTATTGCTTGCGTGTATGCTTCCATTTTTCAGGAATTTTTGCAACAATCAGGCTTGCTAATTTGGAACAGATTTAAGAATACTGGATTCTGGCGTCAATTAACGGTATGTGATTGTGACAGCATCTAGTAGTGAAAATCTTAATCGCACTGCTTTTGCTACCCTTTCACATGCATTTGCTTTTTAATCTGTTCTTGAATTGTGTGTGAAATTAAAATCCCTTTTCTCTCATTTAGCATTCTATGTCTTAATATAAGGTCCGAGAAGGAAGATTATCAGAGAAAGATGCTGATGTTGAAAACCCTGAAGGATCTTATCAGAGGTCATGCTTATTGTTCAGGTTTGCTCCACTGGCTTTGAAGATGAAGAAATGAACGGTGAACTTGCAAAGTTGGCTGTTGAATTTGCTTTTGAAGCTGAAGCAAATTATTTGCCTTTCACGGTTTTGGTTCCTCAGGTTTGAACTCTTTGTTTGTGATTTTATATATTATCAAACTAATAATTGAATCTACCCTTTACTTGTCTTTAGAAATAAGGGTCTTGTTGTGAAACCCAAGATCCCTAGTATGCAATTATCTGCAGGTTTATCAATTAAAGTAGTCCCAGTTGGGATGAATTGCACTCACTGAAATCATCTGGGTGATCATGAGCTCTCTTTCTCAAAATTTAATTTGCTAAAGTATAAAGATAGCAGATAAAAACACAAATTTGGGGTCTGTTTTTGGCATTGTTGTTGAGAAAAGTGTTTCTTCAAATATATTAGTTAGAGAGTATTAAATATGATTAAAATAAAATTTGATGAGTTTTAATCATTAGAACACTAAAATAACAAAATAAGTTTTTCCAAATTGATTTTTTCAAGGGCATCTAAAATGGTTTTTTTTTTTTTTTTTCCTCTGAAAAGCAGTTTTGGCCTTCAAACCACAATGCTAAACAGGCACTTAGTATATGGTCAACATAATACTTTTTGCTGAAAAATGAATTTAAGTTCTAGTTAGTACATCTTTTATAGCTTTCGATAGATCTTGCTGTTAATTAGGATTCCATTGTTTGCTTTTAACTAATAGCCACATCTTAGTTTCTAGTTTTTTTGTTGCTTTTATCATTGTAAATTGGTTTTTACAGTTTTTCCCCATCTGTCTTCCAATGGTGCTGTAAATGCTCAATATTTTTTTTCTACTTATGTTACTAAAAAAATTCTGGTGAAGGGGTTTTGAGATGGAAGCATAATTGGACAAAGCAAGGTAGTTGAGAATTTAGTACTGTCTAGGGTGGGGAGGTGAGGAGGGATCAGTAGTGTGGAGGATCTTGTCCCTCCATAGTCTCATGTAGCATTGTTATTGTAGTTGTAGCTGAGAAAAAGCATTGTTTTAAATACATTGATTAAAAATGTATTTTTTTTTGGTAACTTGACGTGATTTATTATAAAAACCCAAAATATTTAAAAATAAGTTTCAAAACTCTGCTTACAATTGCGTCTAAAAAGTTTTTTTTTTTTCTAAAAAGAAAAGTTTCCCAAGCATTTATTGCCTCTTGGAGACATTTGGCCTGCAGGTCTAGAACCATTCTAGCAATATGTTCCAGAATTAATAGGATCTGGATCAGCGTAGCCCGACAATTCAATGGGTCATGTGGGGGGCAAGGCAATTGAGGGAAAAAAAAAAAAAACCTTCTTACTAGAATAGGCACATGAAATTCTATCCATGATAGTGAGAGAGAGAAGAAAGTTGATGTATTGTTCATTTATCATGTACACACTGCACAATCAGGTTATTGATGAACTCAATACTTGCTTGTTGCTTTAATTCTTGCATCAATTATGGAATTGTATTGCAAAATGTGGCATTTTTATTCAAGTTGAATTATATGCTATCAGAACTCTGTTCAATCTCGTTACTTGTTAACTTACCGATCTTGTTGCAACTGCTGTAAAATTCTGCCACTCTTCTATTGGCATAAATTTGCTCTCCCAATATTCCAAATGCATTGTTTTTCTTCTTTTCTTTTTTTTTTTGGGTTGAATGTTGGCTGTTTTCCTTATAGGATTACCAAGGAATATCAAGTGTTGCGCCAGCGGATGCTCCATTGCGTGTTTTTTTCTGTTTAAGACGTGAAAGTAGCTCTGAAGTGGAGACAGCCAAGAACATGGTCGAAGGAAGAATTCATGATCATATAAGCAATCTTCGTTTCTCCATATCACCAACAGCATTTTTCCAAGTTTGGACCTGAGATTTTATACCTGTCTTGCATGACTGAAAATTTTTGCTGGTGCCATAGGATACTTTACATCTGTAACAATACTACAGGTTAACACACTAGCTGCAGAGAAACTGTATTCACTTGCTGGAGATTGGGCTGGTTTGGGTCCTGACACCTTGCTGTTAGATGTATGCTGTTGAACTGGAACAATTAGGCTCACTTTAGCACATCGAGTTGGGATGGTAATGGTCATCTGCCTGATGTACCTGTTTCCAGTCTTGCTTCATGATTTGGATTTTTTAATAACCCACCCATTGCACATAAAATTCCGGCTTTTGATAAAATTATTTTGAAATGAAATTCATAAGTTTTGGCAGAAGCTTCTTTATATTATCATTGATGGGGAATAAATTCTCTCCCTCTAAGCTTGTTTTTCTCTTTGATTTTCTCTAGGTTGTTGGAATTGAAATGAATGCTTCTGCAGTTTCAGATGCTCACTAGAATGCTGAAATTAATGGCATAAAAAACTGTAGATTTGTTTGTGGAAAGGTGAGAATTGGGTTTCTCTGTCATCATGGTTAATGTGATTCAAACTAGGACACACATAAGATGGCCTCCTACAAAAAATAAATATAACAAAGAAATAATTTCTACTTCCTTCTATGGTGGCATCAATTAAGGGATTTTTTTTTGGCTGTTTTTGCAATAATTTACAAATTTGTTATGTCATACATAGTTATATACTATTTGTTTATGTTGCGAATTATGATGCAACAGGCAGAGAATGTGATGGCATCTTTATTGAAGGAGTACTTAAATGGGCCTCAGAGACAAGATGAGCCAAATTCTTGTGAAAGTAATAACAATGACCTTACTACAGACAAAAATAAAGGTACTCTTGTGGATAATGTGCTAGACGATAATGATAACTCAAGCCATAAGCTTGATGATTGTAAAGGTGCTTCTGGCTGTCCAGAAAATGGTGGACAAGAACACCAAAGCAAACTTCAGAAGAGTTGTTCCTCAGAAGATGGCAGTTCATCCATCCCACAATTTAAAAATATTGTTGCTATTGTTGATCCTCCCTGTAGCGGACTTTATCCCATTGTGAGCATCGCCCTGGTATTATGTAAGCATTGCTTTTGGTACCGCAGTTCTGGCACTATCGAAGTTGACATGGTTTTTATTTTATTCTTTAATCATGGAAAGCTACTTATAGTCCATCAATCATGGTTCTTATATTAATCCAACCCAGCCTTTCATTTTCGAACTCAAATTCTTTTGCATTTAAATTTGTAATCTGGAATTGATCTTGGAGTTTATAACTGCAAGTTGCAACATAGCTACATTAGTGAGTTTCTCCCATCTGAGATTTGTGGTTCAAATAATGCTCAATTGTGTATCTGAAATTCCCTCTGAATCCTTGGTAGTGATCATCACTAATAGAGTGTAATATGAGATTCCTCAAAACTCGTGGTTTTCTTGTATTCCTCTGGATTTTTGCCCAAGTGGTGCCCTGCTCTGAATGGGGGATAAATGTTGAATTTCCAACCTGCTAATTTATGCCCTTCGAAACATTAGAAGCTTAATACTAATGGTTAGTATTTGTTCAAAATGCAGTTGATCAAAGTTCTGAGAACTCATTCGCATCTACGTCGACTTGTGTTAGTTTCATGTTCTACCTCCATTATTATTTTGGTTAATATATACAGGTAAGTGCTATTTTAACTTCACCTGGTTTGGTTTCTGTAGTTATATTTCCTCTAATCCTGAAACCTTAGTTGCAAATGCTATTGAGTTGTGCACACCATCACCTGAGAAAATAGAGAAAGGGAATATGAATAACTGGGCATGGAGGAACATGAGCAGTGCTGGCTTGGCACGCCACAAAGCCAAGTCTATGCCCATTTCAGAGCCTTTCCAACCTGTAAAAGCCATGGCTGTTGACCTTTTCCCACATACTGCACAGTGTGAAATGGTGATGCTCCTGGAGAGGTAAAAAAACCCATTTGCACATCATATAATTTATTCCATAGCAAAGAATGGATGAAAGCTCGGTTGTGTTGAAATTTTGATAGATAGCTTCAATCTGTTTGATTTCTTGTTTAGCACATTCGCGACTGATTGTTGTAATTAATTTCAATTAGAATGACAAACTTTTGTGTGCCTGAAGAATTCCCAATTAGATAGGGAAAGCAATGACTGAAATTAAATTTCAATTGTCATTTACTTTGATTGTAATTCCAACGATGGCTACCCATTCCTACTTGTTATCGATTTTCGTCCACTAGCCCCACATGCCTGCCTACCTTTTTAGGTTTGAGTCAGACTTAAATATCTTTCATGCCTACTGTAGCCACTAAATCTTCAAACTTGCTGAAACCGTCTAGGGTTCTTTTCTCATCTTCTTTTTACCAAGTCCTAGCATGAAGATTTACGTTATTAATCAAGAGATCAGTGATTGAATTTGAATCATCTTTAATTTTAATAACCCAAAATTATATGATATCCTCAATTGCAAACGATGAAACAAGAAATTACAGAACAATACAGTCAAAACTAAGTTGCTAAAGCTACAGAAGGAGGATTTCTATTACCTATAATCTGAAAGCATAAACTATGTGAAATGGGGCAAGGTGGTCTCAATTCACACCACACCCTTGAAAATGGGTTGAGAGAGAGAGGACGAGTTGCTTCCATGAATCCATCTTCACCTTGAGATTTCATTCTCTGCAAATCTGCCAAAGAATTTGTATTATATATTTTACAGCTTGTTTGAGAGGAAGGTTTTTTGAGATAAAAGATTGAGTTTTTTAAGTATCATTATTTAGATTTTTTAAAGAATGTAAGATTTTCAAAGGTTTTAAAACCTTCAATACCTTTACTTTTTCAGCTAACTAAATTGATGAGCTTGTGAGATTTTACTATTTTATCTCTCATTATCTTACTTTATTTTACCTTACTTTACTCCTTCCAAACATTCTGTTAGTCTTGATGACCATGTCTTTTGCTGTGAACTTAAGTCTTGAGTCTTGCTGGCGTCTCTTGAAACCATCGTCTTAATTCATCTTAATTACTTTGATCCTCTTACTTTATTTTCAATATGTGCTTATACATTATTGTGTTATAAAAAAGATTTTTATTATAAAAATTAAATCAGATAGAAAATTTAATTTTTATAAATAATTAATCAAACTGAATTATTTAAATTAAGAAATTAAAACAATTCAATTTTTCGATCGAATCTGTAACACGCTAAGCCCCAATGCCAACAAATCTTGGACAAAAAATAAGGCATATCAGTAGCAGGCATGCGTCATTAAAGAAAAAGATTGAAAGAGAAAGGGCATGACATAAAACAAGAAACCTCTCATAATTTATAAAAATTAAGTAAACAATACATTATTAAGTTGACGTGTATCTTATCTTTAAGAATACGCATAAGCAGACAAGGATTATTATTTTCAAAGTGGGAATTCTTTTTTATTCTATCGGTTGATTAGCAGCCATGCATGGATATAACAATAATTGATTTATTGTCTTTAAATAATGAAAAAGAAATTCACAGCCATATTCCACATTGTGGGGCTTGAAACTTGACAGAAGTGAAGAATTCCGATGTCCACTACAAGTTCTGGTTTTCTTATTTGGTGACATCACATGTATCCCACTACCCCTGCTCTGGAACTAAAACCCATATTTTACTCTTAAAGAATTGACTGCCTTAGTGCTCTTCGTTACCCACTTCTCAGGACCTGAAAAAGGCTTTCTTCTTTTATTTTTAAATTGCAACAGATATAAATGGCCTAAAAATCTATGCCCATTTGGTTATTTTTAATATATAAACCTTGATTGGTGAGGTAAGTGGAATACAAAAAAGTATAACTTCTGGTAAGGGTAAAAAAAGTTGTTTAGTTTGATTATTAAATCAACTTTTTAGGGTGTAGATGATTATTGTGTAAGGGAAGGAAGTAATTTATTTACATGATGTTTTTCTTAATTTATAAGCTGATTAAATTAGTTTATAAGCTTTATAAATAGACTGATTTATTTATTTATAATAATTTTTAAATTTATAAGTTAAATTTATAAATTAACAATAATAAATTAGAGGACGTGTGATTTTTTATTTTAGTATTTACAAGCTTTGTACTTATAAGGTAGTTTGATTAAATATTTTATTTTATTATTTTTATTTAACTTTTAAAATTTTATTATAAATCTCATTTAATATTTTTTTTTAGTCATTTTAATAATAAATATGCTTATAAATTACTTTTTACTAAATACATTAACTGTTTATCTATCACTTATAAATATTTAAACCAAATACGTAACTATTTAAAATTTTAAATACTTATAAACTTAAATTAAGCTACAAGTACTAGTTAATTTTCATATCTATAATCATTTATTTATTTTAGTAGTATCTTAAATAATAAGAAGAAAAAAAGAAAATGAAATCAAATGAAATGAATGCAAATTTAGCTATTTTGCACAAGTGAATGATCATTAAATCATGAAATGAAGTGAGACAAAATCAAGTGACAGGGAATTGATTCTAGGTATTGTAGGCTTTTTGACAACAATAAAAGGAGGAATGTTCAAATATCAAATGACCTTATTTTCAACAAGAAGCAGCTAAGCATCTTTTGAAAAAAAGCAAAAGCACCAACACCAGTTTCTTTCAAATCCCTTTTCTCAAGAAACATTATCTAGATATGTTATAAGATTAATTCCAGGCCAAGTTTATCCTTTTTTTTTTTTTAAAAAAAAAAAAGGTATATATATATATATATATGTATGTATTTTTCATCACTTTTAGGCACTCCTGCAAGCAGTGGGCTTGCACTGAAACAACAAGAAAGGGGCATGAAGTTTCCATGACAAATAGTAAGGGCAATTGTGCACTCCTGCAAGCAGTGGGCTTTAGGGTAGAGCAGTTTTCGGTTTAAACCGAAAAACCAAATCGAACCGATTAATTCGGTTCAATCGGTTCGGTTTTAAAATTTAATCGGTTCGGTTCGGTTTATAATTTTGATAATTTCAGTTAATCGGTTCGGTTATTTTCATTAAAAAAATCAAAAAAACCAAACCGAACCGAAATTATTAATATATATAGGAAATAAAAAAAAATCGAATCAAATTGAATCGAACCGAATCAAAATCAAAGAAAACCCAACCGAACCTTAAGATTTTTGAGTTTTGATTTCTAATTTTTTTTGTTTTTATGTTTTTATTATTTAGATTTAATGTTAAAAATATGAAATTTTATAAATTTTAATTTGATCGGTTTAAAACCGAACCGAACTAAAATTTATCGATTCGATTCGATTCGGTTTTCTCTTATCAATCGGTTCGGTTCAATTTTTAAAATTTTTAATTTTCAATTTTATCGGTTCAATTTGGTTCGGAACCGAACCGACCGTTTGCACAACCCTAGTGGGCTTGCACTGAAACAACAAGAAAGGGGCATGAAGTTTCCATGACAAATAGTAAGGGCAATTGTGTGTGTATATATATATATATATATATATTAAGTATAGCAAGATTCTCAAATCATTGATTTGTTTCTAATAATAATTTAATTCTCAATTTTAAATTCCATTAAGAAATTATCTCTGCAATTTAAATAGACAGACAATTAATTTTCAATTTGAAATAATTTAGTTTCTAATTATTTATTTTATAAAATATTAAACATTTTTATATTTATAATTATTTAAATATAAAATATAAAAATAGTTGATAAAAAATTATATGTTTACTAAAATTTTTAAATTTTTTATATTATGATATGTAATTTTGTAAAAAAAGATATTTTATTTATAGTATTTTTAATAAATGAATAATTATAAAACTCATTTCCCACAATTTAAAACAAAATTTATGTAAAAATTTATTTTTATATAATTTATTTTATCAATACATAATCATATATTATAATTTATTTTTAATTTATAAATATTCTTAAAAATTACATTTTAAATTAAAATTTTATTTAAATTCTTTTTTTGAAAAAACATATTATTATCTATTTAATATTTAGATATAGGAACTTTTTTTTTATTAAAATATAATTTTAGGAATTGAATTGTTTTAAATTGAAAAGTAATTAAGATAGGGACTAATTAATTAATGAAATTTAAATTTAAAGACTAAATCGTTATTAAAAATAAATTAAAAACTGACTTAATTTTATTTTATCCATAAATTAATAATAATTCCTGGGAAAGTGTTTTCAACTCCATATTGACATTTTAACCAACATGTTCATTTGAGATATTTAAAAAAAATTAGATTAATGAATATATATTATTAATTTAATATTATAATTAAATAATAAAAAATATTTTTATTTTATATGAAAAATATTTTTTTTATAAAAGCAAATTTGGCACGATCCTCGTCAACGATTCTCAACTCCTCTAATGAAGTTATAATCGTTGACGACTCTGACTAGACCTTTACTTTTGTCAACCACTTCCCATTCTTGATTTTGAAGTTATTAGCCAGATAATTATAATTATAGTTTTATTTTATTTAAATTAAAATTAAACAATAATATGATAAAATTATAATTTAGATTTATTAGGAGAATATCAATTATTGAAAACTTTTTTTTATAGAAATTAAAAAATATTTCATTAATTTAAAATTAAATACAAAATAAAAATATAAATTAATATATTATATTTGTACATAAATGACATATTTAAAAATTATTCACTCAAAACCTATAATATGAGAAAATATTTAAGAATTATTAAAAACAACTTAAAAGAAAGAAAGAAAAGGGATTATTACTGTAAAAATACTCACGGGTAGCCACTTAAAAAAGAGATCAAAAGAAATAAATGAGAAAGGTTGATAATAATGAAGGAATATAAGAAATTTAAGAGAGAATATAAAAATATAATCAATATAAAAAAATTAAAAAAAGAATAATTATAATTAATTTTTTTAATATTTTCAAAATATAATTCTATTTTTTTTATATATAATGTATTTATAAAATATATAATAAAATTTATTTATTAAATATATAAATTTCATATATTTATATTTTAAATTTATAATATATTGAATCTTGTAATTCTTATATAACATTAGTGTATTCTTATTAATCTTATTACTCTTAAATTATTCTACAATGTTAATATTATTTTCATTAAAGTGGTTTTCTAAATGAGGCAAATCTAAATTAATAAAAGAGAGCAATAATTTATATCAATAGAACTAATCTCATCCCCACGTTGCATGTGCAAAGCGAGAATCAGAGAATGTGTGGCTCAACACTGCCCATGCAAGCTTCTTTCTTGGGTCGGTGCGAGGGAAGAAAATCAAAAATAGATTGATAAATTAATTTATTTTTTATTAAAAAAATTTAGTAATACCTTTAATTTTAAAAATTAATTTAAATTACACATCAAAATTTTATATTTTTTTATTTAAATAAAAAATTGAAAAAAAAATTTTTTGGCTATAAAATTTTAGAACATAAGATAAATAAATAAAATTATGCATCTAAAATAATTACAAATATTTATATTTTGCATGAATTTTTAGGATTTTTTTAGAAGATTAATTTTTTATTTAAATAAAAGAATTTAATTTTTTACTTAAAAATTTTATTTTTAAAAAATAAAAATAAAATATAATTATATAAGAATTAAATTAAAATTTTTTTTGGTTCAGATAATTTTTTTTTTAAACCAAGTTATTATCTTTGAAATCAGAAATGAAAAAAAAAAAATAAATCTAAAGAAAACGATGTTTTGTATACCCATTTATTAATAAAAAATTAAAATTAAAATTAAAATTAAAATTTGTTGAAGGAAGACGAGTAAGGCAGAAGTTAAAGAAAAGAAAATGGAGCAAAAAAGTCCAAAGCTTTGGACTCCACATGGAAGAAGGCGAAAGACTAGTTATGAGAAATCGAATCATACTCAGGAAAAGTGGATTCAATAGTACGCACGCACTGGACTCTGGTTAGTGTTCGAAGGAGAGAAAGGAGTGGAAGCAGTAGGCCAGGCCTCCCCACCTAGCCACCTCCACTTCCTTTTGCCATAAATGAGAGAATTTAGAACCATCATCACCTCTCCTCTCATCTCCCATTATTATTCCTCTATTCCCACACTTCCCAAAAAAAACACAAAAGAAAACTTACCATCATAACTCTTTATTTCTCTGCCTTCCTTTCCCCTCTCTCTCTCTCTCTCTTCTGTTTTCTGCATTTTCTCTAAAAGGGTTGGACTTTTTTTTCTTTTTTTTTTTTAATCGTGTTTCGGTGGGATTTGGTGTTTTGGGTTTAGCTGTCTTTGTTATGCTAGAATGGGAACTTCGGAGAAGCCTGTGAATGCGGTGCATGATCTGGGATCAAGCCAAGAAACTGTTGTTAGTCCTGTACATAAGGTATTCTTCTTTTTTTTCCTTGTTCTGCTCTTATGTTTCTGATATTATATTGAAGGTTTTTCACTGGGAATTCTGTAAGAATCTCTCACTATATATAAGCAAATTGCAATCGTTCTGAGATATGGATTAAGTCTTTCATGGGTAAACTTCAAACTCTGGTTCTCCATATTGAAAATTTAGCTTCCATATTTTCCCCCTCCAAGTAGTGGACCTTGATTCAGTATCTTCTATTTTCTGTTATCTTTTTATCAATTTTCAATCGTACGTTTCTGAGAAAACTATTCAAGCCATCATGTGTCCTATTGGATTCGTCGGATTAGTACATCTTGTTTTAGCTTATGCTTGTTAACTAAATTTGCTGATGAGGTTTAGAGAATCTTTTTTTTTTTTTCTGTTTTCTTCAAGGGCAATCAAAATTAGACCTTGATATGAGATATGTTCACATTAGACCTTAATATGAGATATGTTAAGTACCCAGTATATATCTTTACATACATGACTTTGTAACTTGGAACCGTGAGTCTCTGCTCTGAATTTACCAATCTATCTAAGCCACGATCCTAGTGCTGAACTTAACACAAGTCGCAAACCCCGAACTTCCATTCCCTGGTTTTATTGTCTCATAGCTTCACTAAATTGTAACATCTATATGTGAGCCAATGAATTCCCAATTTTGTGCTACCGGCAGAAAAAGCACAAATTTTGTGCAACAAGAATTAGTTAGATTTTTTTCACAAGTATGTATATTAGGAGTAATTCAATGTTTAGGCATCTGCAAGCCACATCCGTTGATTAGAAGGAGCATTCTAAAACCCTTTGGGAGGGTTTAATCAATCTTTTTGAGTCCTTAACAGCTTCAAATGAATCTATGACCAAGTTTGAGGATTTTTGGTAAATCTGTCATTTAATGATTTAAAATTCAATAAAAAAAAAGGAATTAAACGATTCACATAACCTTATTTTAATTTATGATAAAAAGGGTTTTTTTTTTCTTTTTTCTTTTTTTTTTGGGTGTGTGTGTGTGCGCGAGGAATATTGTTTGCTGGAAACATGAGCTCTCCTTTGAATTTATTCTTAGTTGAAAAATCATGTCGTTATTGTTTTCCAACTTCACTTTAATCTCTGTACTCCCTTTTGCAAAATTTTCTTTGCTGAAACTCCTTTATCATGTATATTAGTTATTAAAAGCATACTTCTATTATTTGTAGACACATGACTTGTTATTCAACGTGGAGTGTATGTCATTTTCTTAATCTTTTTTGGAGTCTCTTTGTGAAACTAATTCTAATAAAATCAATTTGATTCTGTGGCATATTGGATTAGTGGTACAGATCTTGAGAAAAAACATCAATCTGTGTGATTGCTACTAAGGCCTTCAGCCTTCTTTGGCCATTTTGACTGGCTTTTCTCACCTGTATTCAGATATTGTGTGTGCATGCTCATGTGCATATGTTATTTAAAAGACTACATTTAACTGCAATACTTAGAAGATCTTAGGCTTTTTGGCTGGCCTGATTTGCTGATTACAAGAAGAAAAAAGAAGTGCAGTTTCTACGACTTTTTGCATATTCTGCAACTCAATATTCTGTACTTTCTTTTCCAGGGTGAAGGATTGATGGGAATAGTTGAAGAAGGTAATCATTCCCATCAGTGGAAGCGGAAAAATCTCTTTTTAGAGATACCCTCAAGAACATTGGAAGACTCCTTACAGGATTCTGTTGTAATAAAGATTCCCCCATCACCTAGTCCTACCCCTAGGAAAGTAAATTTCCTCTTGACGCCTAATTCTAGTGATGCAAGAGCCTGTGGATCCCCAGGCCCCTCCTCATCTAGAGGAAAATCATCCTTAAGAAGTCTCTTACCTAAACTAAGCTTCAAGTCTCGAATTTCAACATTAGATGTTGAGAAGGCAGCCAGTCTACTACCTCCAGATTCTTTGTGTACCATGCCAAAGGAGAAACCATCAATCTCGAGGTCATTATCACTTACAAAGATTTTCACCCCTCGGATGAAGAGAACATCATCACTGCCAGTAACTCCAATTGCAAATTCTAACCCAGAATCTACACGTGGAGGAAGCACTGGTGGTGCACTCAATTCAAGTGTAAGTTATTATTGACCACATGAATAATCTGGTATAGTTGACTAGTTCAATGACCATTCAAAATCAGACTATGCAAAACATTAAAAATATAGCTTGGTAGATTGATAATGTTAATTCCTCAGTCATTTATGCCTAGGAGTGAGTGAGTTAATTTACTACTATTTTCTGAAGATAGCACATTTACTGACTGGTCCGTCAACTCTGTTCCTGTATCCATCTGAAGTTTTACTTATTTAAGCATCTGTTCTGCAATTTGATTCCCTGCAAAGTTCTAAATTCACCTTCTAGGTTTTCAAGTTGATAGTTTCTTTTTCAGGGAAAAGGAGCACAGCGACAGATATCTCGCTCACTTTCAGTCCCTGTCAACAATAAAGAAAGAAGTATACGAAGGATGGATTCCTTTTTTCGTGTCATTCCTTCGACTCCTCGAGTGAAGGAAGGAGATGCAATAACAAATGCTTCTCCAGGGAATGATACAGGTACTTTTGTTTATTTGGCCGTTGATAATATTGTCAAAACTCTCGACTTTCATTGTTTCTCGCAGTTCCCAAATTCCTATGTTCCTTAGCAAACTTGAGAGAAATTAGTTTTTCCCTTCCATTTTTACGGAACTGGTTACTTGCTGCAACCAACAAATGTCTTAAAGTCTTGTTTCAGAAACTGATGACACTGATGGTGAAGATATACCTGAAGAAGAGGCAGTTTGTAGAATTTGTCTGGTTGAACTGTGTGAAGGAGGTGAGACCCTTAAGATGGAATGTAGCTGCAAAGGTGAACTTGCTCTGGCCCATCAAGAATGTGCTGTAAAATGGTTTAGCATCAAAGGTAACAAGACATGTGATGTGTGCAAGCAAGAGGTTCAGAATCTGCCTGTTACTCTGTTACGAATCCAGAGTATACGTGCTCGAACTTCTGGAGCAAGTAGAGTTCATCAAGCAGATGCTAATGGATACAGGCAAGTAAAAATTTGGCACTGCTTTATGCCTAAGAAATGAAGTTGCCAATTTGATGGCTAGGAATTAGAAGGGAGAAGAGAGAGAAGAGATGGGGGGAGGAATGGATATCTGTGTTCTGTACCTTCCACTCCTCTTCCTACTTGTTTTAAGCTTTCAGTTTTCTACTGTGAGGATGTCATAACCATTTCTACTTACTAATTTTATGGTAAACTCAAAGTATGGTCGCAGACTAAAGTTAATATTTTAACCTAGTTTGCTTGAGACTTACCAGTTCTTATGTAATCAGGATTTGGCAGGAAGTTCCTGTGCTTGTCATCATTAGCATGCTTGCCTACTTTTGTTTTCTTGAGCAGCTGCTGGTAAGATAAGCAGTTCCAAATCCAGTTTCATGAAATCGCCATTTTACTTCTTTCCTAATATATCTTTCTTATTGCAGGTTGGAAATATGGGTACTAGTGCAATTGCTATATCCCTTCCATTTTCTTGTGTACTGGGTCTACTTTCATCCATGATTTCATCAACCATGGGTAAGGCAGTTGTTCTCTCAAAAGAAAATTATAAGATGAGTTGAGTTCCGTGTGAGGATAGTATGCATGGAAACCACCGACAACAAATTACAATGCAAGGAGTGGACAACAGGAGTGTAAAATTACAAGTTTGGATTTGCTAGGTTGGATATTTGTTTAACTATAAGCTTTGTAGATCAGCATTTACAGTAGAGATCAACTCTTGCCCACATTAGTTTTGACAGATGTACTTACTCATGAAACAAAAGTTTTGGTTGACAATAAATATTGATCGAATTGCTTGGTTATGAAGAAAATTTATGCTCCTCACTACTTGAGCTTTTCTATGCAGTGAAGAGAAGATTTGTTTGGGTTTATGCATCAATTCAATTTGCTTTGGTGGTTCTCTTTGCACATATTTTTTACTCATTGGTAAGTAGATCTGTACTTAACATTGGCTTAGAAAGAAACAATTAAAAGATACAGAACTTAAACAGCATCTAGGAAAAGGTGCATCAATGACTTATTATGGTACTATACCTCCAAAGCACCATGCAATTGGTGCCAGTTCTTTTGAGCCTTGGTAAGGATCATGGTTCATGGAACAAGCATATATAATATACACCCAGTGCAGTGCTCCTTCACTCACAAAAATATGAGTCCTCCATGAAATAAGGAGACTGGACTCTACATAAATGTGAGTGGGGGTGCATGTGAAACGAGTGCACTAAATAATCATATGTTGAAATTAAATACTTGGTCACTATTAGCAGGAATTAGGATTTTCTTCTGTCTTGAGCTCTGACCTTGTTTGAATTCAAGTTGAAATGGTCCTTGAATTCCTTTTCCTTTAAATGATTTCTAATTAAGGAAACTACTTCCCATCCTGAAATTCCTTTTTGCTCTGCAGGTCAACTTGCAAGCAGTTATATGCATCCTTCTAGCAACATTTGCTGGATTTGGAGTAGCAATGAGTGGGAGTTCTATACTGGTTGAGATCTTGAGATGGAGGAGAAGATGGAATGCTCAATCAGATCAATTGTACGGTTCCTATGTGATGACGGGACCAGGCCAATTCCCAAGAACCGTAAATTCTTCCGAAAGAGGTTCTCATCATCGCCGCAGAAATGAAGCAGAGAACACAGAAACTTTCAGTTGAAGTTAAAAATCAATTTATAGTTTAGTTTAGCTAAATGGAAAGTATTGTGGCTAAATTGTGCCTTCTTCATCTAGGTGATGCACAATTGGCTTTGTAATATACTCAAAAGTAGGATAATTTTTTGTTCAACCAAATTATGCTAGAATATCAAAAACCCACAGGTCTTATCTTTGAAACAAACTTATGATCATAAGACTTATGATCGTAAGCTGAGTATTGTATGTTTCAGATGTTACTTCTCTGGATTGGAAATAGGATAAACAAGTGAATACAACTTCATATTTTCTTCTGTGACTTGCCTGTTCTGTTTCTCTATTTTTGTTTTTTTTAATCAGAGTTCTATTTCTGTTGCTTTGTTGCTAGATTTGATGAATTTCTTCTAAATATTTTACATGATAACTGAGTAAATTTTTTTAATTTTGTTTTGCACTTTGATCAATTACTTTGTAATTTTTAAATCCTCATATTATTAAAATGATAGAGACTAAATAGTATAAATAATTAAAATTATAAGGACTGAATAGCATAAATATTAGTTGACTAAGGTGATTTTTTTTTTATCAGCAAGATTAAAGAGTTTAATTTTACAGAATAAAGGATGTGTAATTGAGTTTTAAGAAAATAAATGCTACATAGTTAATTTTGATAAATTATAAGGACTTGACAGTAAGTTGCACTAAATCCTCCCAGCTCCCATTGTCTAGGGCATTTGTTGTACAAACTGGTCAGTGGACGCTACGTCCCCTTATAACGAGAAGAAGAGCAGAAGCTGAAACGAGACAGAGTAGTAGCATGAATATTCCTGCAAGAATTGCAGAAAAACTTCCGCTTCTTTCTGCTCGTCCCTCTCTCCAAGGTGCTCTTTAAATACAATTGTCAGTCTCTCTCTCTCTCTCTCTCTCTCTCTCTCTTCTTTACTTTATGTTTCTGTTTAATTGCGTAAACGAAGGATAAATACTGAAACTAAAAGCTTGTTTGCTTTTGGCTCATCTCCTGTCCCTTTGCTTTCGTACTTTCTATTTCAATTTATCTTGTTTTCGAGTTGGGAACTCATTTTCTGCCAGTTTACTATGATAATTTAGGTTTTCCGAACATTGGGTTTGTGCCATTTTTGAACCAGAAAAGGAAATTTGGAGTTGGGTTTCCAAAGAAAATGGTTTGGAGTTTGGATAATTGCGATGTCGACGTTGAGAACAAGTTAGGGGTGGTTCGGCCTGCCACCGAACTGTATTCTGAGGAGGCAGTTGAAGCCCTCAAAACTGGAAAAGTTATTGCAGTGCCCACGGATACACTCTATGGATTTGCCTGTGACGCCTGGTATGCCATGTTTTTTTTTCTTTACCGGGTTTTATTTCTTCAATTTGCTGTTTTTTTTCCCTTAGAAATGACTGCTATTTTTTTTTCCCGGTATAATTCTTCAGTTTGGACACTGTTTTATTAAGAGGAAGAAATTGGTAATTTACTTTTCTTCAAATGAAGGGATAATTTGATAATGAGGAACATTGTGTGATAAATGGACGACAAAATCAATCGTTCATGGAAATGGTGGGTGTTCAACTTATTTGGGCTTATGCCCTACTCCATTTTGGTAATCCTTACTATAAAGTTTTGGTGAATCTCAACTCCAAGGTTGCTCTAGATGTTAAATAACCAGTCCATATCATGCCATTCATGGGCTGATTCCTATCCTATTGCAAGGGTAGTTTTAAAGGCTGCCATGTCTAGAATTTTTGGTTGTATAGGCTGTGGTGCCTGGATGGAATGGAATTCCTCTCATGGTATGCAAGCAAATAGGATATTCAAATTTTTTCTTCTATTCAGGTTGTCCAGCATCAAAGCACGCTCGCAACTGGGACTAGATTTTCTTGTTTATCAACAAAACTTGTTAACCTCATGGAACAAAATAATGCTTTGCAGTAAATCTTAAATGAGACATCTGGTTCTCAATTTCACCTTTTCTTTACTATTTCTCTCTTTCTTCAGTGTTGAAGAGAGAATGCTAATGATGAGATATAAAGATGTCTATGAAAATTTCAAGTCTTGTTATACAGTATGATAATACAAAGATGAATATTTCTTTGCACTAGAACACAGTTCGGGAATATTTTGGGTGGTCTCAGTTTTCTAGCTGCAATCTTCACTTTTAGATGTTGCTAACTTTTTGTTTCTTCTTATGCTAGCTCTTTGGAAGCAATTAATAGGATTTACGAGATCAAAGGACGTAAACATACAAGCCCTCTAGCAATTTGTGTTGGGGA